>NC_052619.1:40427391-40495859 GCF_016545825.1 Eucalyptus grandis
GAGGTTTTGGTTGCCTATCATATGGCAAGCATAAACTTGAATATCAATCGACACCTTGTATATTTCTTGGCTACTCTCTTAATCAAAGTGCTTACAACTATTTGATCCTCAACAAAACAAAGTCTTTCTCAAAGTCTTTCTCTCATGTCATGTGGTGTTTGATGAGTCCATGCCTCCTTACTCAAACTTGCTAAAATGCTTCATTGTACTAGATCTCAATCCGTCTCTACCACCTCAAAATACTTGTGCATCCTCTCATTTTTTATTAAGGAATTTCAGTCACTTCTTCAATATAAGACAATTAAGCCATACCATGCATAGTCAAACAAGTCTTTAAGTTCAACAGATGGAGAAGTTTTTTTATCACTATTTAAATGGCCCCTCACGACTTTGGTGGAGAATGCCAATTTAATGTCCCCGGTGCATATCCATCGTTAGCCATTGAAGCTCCATTTATCCTCCTACAAACTCAAACACTTCATTCGGCCCCTCCATCATAGTTTCATAAGTACCCACATGTTCTCATCCAATGATTACTCACTCTCAAAATAACATTAATAAACTCAAATAGATACATTTAGCACCAAACATCCTTTATCACGTTTACTTGAACCAACATGTGTCTTCCAGGCCCTAAAAGATCTAGAGTGGTGCACTGCCGTGTTAGAGAAATTTAATGCAATTCTCCGAAATGGTATATGGCAGCTTATACCACCTAAGCCGCATTATAATATTATTGACCGCAAGTGGATATTTCGAGTCAAGCGAAACTTAGATGGCAGCATAGTTTAGTAGAAGACACAACTTGTCGAAAAAGGGATTTCACCAATAGCCAAGACTTAACTATGATCATATGTTTAGTCTAATTGTTAAACCCTGGTTGTTCTTTGTCTAGTTTTGTCAAAGGGTTAGCCCACTTCTACAATTAGATGTCAACAATGCTTTCTTACATGGCTCTCTCATGGAGGAAGTTTATATGCATCAACCACTAGAATTTGTTGATCAGTCCAAATCACATATGTCAAAGAAGGCTAATTACGGTCTTAACAAACCCCCTTGTGCATGTCATCAAACACTTAGTTCCTTTGTTAGTTCGTTTGGATTCATCCAATACAAATTAGATTCCTCACTCTTTATATATAGACATGATGGCATCATTACTTATTTCTTAATTTATGTAGATGATTCGATCTTGACTAGAAGTAATACATAATTTTTGTAAAAGTCTGTGAGAGCTCTTGTAGGTTAGTTCTCACTAAAGGACCTTGGGGATCTACACTACTTCTTGGGATCTGGTGATACACACAAAAGTTTGGTCTCTTTCTCACAACACAAGTATATAAGGGACATTCTCAATCAAGCAATCATGTTAAGAGCCAAGGAGATGACCACCCCAATGGCTATGCTAGCAACTCTCTTTGCTCTTGTTGATTGAGTCGAACCATACCGATACAACTAAATATAGGAAGATTGTTGGTGCTCTCCAATATCTTGCATTCACATGTCACAGGGCCTGATATTGCTTTTGTTGTCAACACACTCTCGTTTATGCATCAACCGATAGAGTTACATTTAAGTCCTATTAAACGTGTTTTACATTTTTTTCAAAGGGATTATTAATCTTTAGTCCACAGCTTCATGCATTCTTTGATGTTGATTGGTAGGCAATCCAAACAATGGTAAGTCTACAATCGCCTACATCTATTGGCCATAATATGATATCATGGTGCTCTCGAAAACAATGATTTGTTGCTCATTCATCAACTAAAGTCAAGTATCGCACTATTGTTGCGACAGCTTCTAAGCTCATGAGGATTCAATCTCTCATGCATTGAATTGAGTATCTTCTTCGACCACACCTAACATCTATTGCGATAACATTGATGCTACGTATGTGTGTGCTATCTCGTTTTTCTCTCAAGATGAAATACATTACCATTGACTATATCATTTTGTTCGTGACATGGTTAACAAAGGCCTTAAGAAAGTCATGTGTCCACTCATGATCAACCCGTGGATGCACTAACCAAGCCTCATGCATGACAAGCTGTTTTCTTCATTTACGGTCCAAGATTGGCATTCGCAATGAAACACCTCTCTTGCAGGGCATATTGGAGAAAATATCTCTAACAACAAAGCAATTCCGAAAATTGCTCTTAATCGATCAAGACCAATCAAGCAATTCTTGTACTCTTGGCAAGTGCGGTGAGAGTTTCCAAAGTTGACAAATTCAATTTATCTTTTATATAAAAGATTTTATCTTTCCATGTATAAAGGCCACGGCTAGGAAAGTTACTGAATTACAGTTATTCTAGCTGATTTCTTTCTATAAACAATCGGCTAACCTTGTACTTTAAATACAAGTAAGTAATGATAGTAAAGTGCATCTTGTCCAATCCCTCAAAATGTAGGTCCTTTTAGGTCCATTAAAACCCCATTAATTTGGTTTTGATATATTTAACCCATTGCCTCGTATAATTTAAATCTTGGGTAATCCATATATCACCCAACCCATTAAATCTGAGTTAAGATATAGGTTCATGACCCATTTTACCACCTCTAGCCACCCCTTTGATCTGATAATTTAGACATGGCGAGCTTTCTAACTACTTCACGGAGAGGAAATAATTTCATGTAGTGGTGGCAAGGCTCGATTTAACCTCGAAAAACATCCTGGTCCACCCAAAAATAGATATAATCTAGCTTGAGTTTAGAGTAAACAATCTGTATCCGACTCATTGCGCTCGGAAAAACGCACAACTGAAAATTCCCAGCTGTTCAACCATTATACCCAACCAAACTCGGGAGCCAATCCTAAGTGAACATAAACCGGATGTGCACGGAATCCATGTAAACTAAATCCTGCTCCTAGATGTCATAAATCGAAATGACTCATATGTGAATGACACAAAATCCAAATTTTATCGAATCCAAATGATATGACCCATCCATTTACCTCCACTGTTGAAATCAAAACTGAAGTAGGCCTTATTTGAACTATCTGAAATGCGGCACTTGAGACCAGTTTTGACCTGAACTGAACCCGAAAAGTAGACAATTTGAACTATTCCGACTTCGACCCAGCTGAACCTTTTCTGTAATCCGAAATGACATGTACCAATTACGAGAAGGTCGAAATCGAAGTTAGTCCAACTGGAACCGGTCTGACCCACCCATTTGCTGCCTCTAAATCATCCCTTGAATCTATGCGATGTTTTTTGAGTAATTTGATCAAAAGGCGAGCGCTTAGAGCCCAACATTGGCTGAAAGTTTAGGCCCATTGGATAGGCTTGGGCTGAAAAAGCCATGCCCGTTCAATGGACGATGGGAAGGACCTACTTAAGGCCCGACTCGACCATTTCAAAATGTTACACGTTATTAAGATTTAATATGTCCTCAATACAGGATAGAAACAAATAAACTAGTAAAACAAAATAACACGGATGCTAAAATAATTTTCCATTAACTTTCAAATTTTATTAGCTTTTAACTGGAATCGAACGATATTACAAAAGAATGGCCCGATAGAGGGGACTGGGCAGTCCGCCCAGTGAGCTCTAATGGGACTTGCGAGTAAGAAAAAGTATAATGGTAATAATTTTAGTAGACAGTTTATAACCAATTAAAAGAATACATATGGAGTAAAATTAATGAAGTAAACAAATAACCGGGTCAAACAATATTTTAATAAACAAAAATTTACGCAAATTGCTAATGAAAAATAGAAATGGATGGCTGCGTGAATTCCACTTACAGTGAGCTCATGACTTGATTGTAACTTCTTTTTTTAAGATTTTAAACCCTCAATTGATCAAATAAAAATATTAATTTCTCAATTTGTCGATGATCAAAACCAAGTCGTTTTACTTATGCCTATAGTGATTATTTAAAGAATTTTTATTACCCTTAGCATATTTATGACTTCAAAATCTCTCATAAGCAAGCGTGCTGATGCGGAAGAATTGACTGGTCACTCAATGCCCATATATGCCATTCATAGAGATATATATATTTCTTGGATGAAATCGTCGGAGGTCCTTAAATTATTGTAAATATTTAATTTGATTTCTTAACTTTTTTTTTGCAATTAAATCTTTAAACTATGCAATTTTTTATTCTAATTAGTCCTTCCGTGAAAATTATGAAAGGGAAATACCAATGCGACTGTTACACCATCTTTAATTGCCAACGTTACAATTCCACCTAAAAAATGCCAATGGTGTCCAGCATGACTTTGGAAAAAAATAAAATAAATAAATAAATAAAGAGAACGGCTTCCAGTGCCACGGTACATAATTGCCCTCCCTGATGCCGCCGAGTCGTGCCGATGCAAGCATCGCTTGGCCAGGGTCGTGCAACCACTGGCAGATTCAATCGAGGTCACGTGGCCCCAGCGAGTTGCTTGGATGGGGTCATGCAACCCGATGATGCCAAACCAAGCAGTGATCGCATCATTACCCTCATTTCTCTCCGGGAGTGAATATTGGTCTAGAGTTAACGTTGGACCGATGTTGAATCGACCCAACTCTATCGGTCCTAGTTCGATTTCCAAGGGACTGGATCGATCCTTATCTTGAGGTCCCTAAATTAGCACTGTGAAAGTTAATCTTTGGTCTTGGAAATTTAGAATTGGTCCAATTCGGATCAACTCTGACCACACACACACATCTATCTAATATATTATTTACGACGCTTTTGCATGTGATGTTATGAGTATTATTGATAAATGATTATATAAACTTCTTATCTTATCCCATATCTCTATGAGTGGTTTTAATCGTTTTTATGGTTCCTTACTTTTAAAAGATATGGAATTTCTAATGTTGCCTTATCTTAAATTTGTTGAATATGTATTGGTATTTATAACTTAGTTGTACAATGACGCAATATCGATGGATATAAATGGTAGGTTTGCCTTTTGAGGAAATACAAAAACAAAATAAAAAAATTATCAGTTGGTCCTGAGTTGATCCTGAAACTAAATTGAACCTATTAGGTCGGATTGATTCTCGATCCTAAGCTCAATAGAGTTTATCCTCAGTTCCAAAAATTAAGAACTAATATTATGTGGGTTAATCATAGGATTAGGAAGTGGACCAACTTAATCCGGACCATGCTTACTCCAACTTCTTTCTCTGCGTGAGTTTTGACTGATGGTGGTGCTTGCTCCACTACGATTACCCCCTTCTCTTTCTCTCCAATAAGGAAAAGAGAAACACATTTAACCACCAATTTGTTAAGTCAGATTGATGTGACTTGACATGTCAGTTCATGTTAATATTTCTGTTTTCTTTCTTAACATAAAGCCAACTTGAAGAAATAATAAATAATTTAAAAACTCAATTAAACACAAAAGTTAATAGACGATATTGAATAACTTATAACAATTCTAAAACCTCAAATATCTTATAGTACGATACATTGTTGCCCTCTCTCAATGCCGTCAAGTCGTGCCAATTCAAGCATCGAGGTCACACGGCCCTGCGGTTGGGGTAGCGCAACCTCGATCATGCCAAATTAGGTGGTGGCTACCTCGCTGCCCTCTCTCCGCATGTATGTAAGTTTAGGGTGATGGCAGTGACTACGACACCACCATCACCTCTCTCTCTCCATCTAGGAATTTAATCACCAACATGTTAAGTCCGGTTGATGTGACCTAATATGTTGGTTTATATTCCCATTTACATTTTAACGTAAAAACTAACTCAAAAAAAATGAAAAGTAAATAATTTGGAGAGTCTACATAAATTGATGATGATACTGAATAATTCGTTGCAACATTTCAAGGATCTCTAATGTCTCATGCTTAATTTTTTTTTCTTCCTATCTCTTGATCAATAATAAATATGGGCAACGTCAATGTTTATGATCTACCAATAAACTTTGCTCCGGGTGAAAATGGAAGAAAACATGTCCACCTTTTTCTCGGTAACTTTGATATGAATTGTCCCACAAGAAAAGCTCAGCAAAAAGCAAGCATGGTATAAAGTTATTAGCAAAATGGTCAGCATGGTTTGGAACGAATACACATATATGGCAAAAGGTTGAAATCAAGATGGAACCAAGGGACTAACTCAAAAATCATATTCCCCACCAATCTATATCCATCCCCCTAGTGATGCATGATCATATACTGATTCAGGTCATCAGCACCCTTTTTATCAGCAGGAGGCCACCACATCAATTCAAATGAATCCAACCCAAGTAAAAATGTGTACCATCTACTCCATCAAGTCAATTCAAATGGAAGGAATAAGTATTATTGGGACATTTTTTTTTTCTCTTGGAACCGACTTGTGTGTGTGTCACCATAATTTTACCCTAGGGAGGTTCATTATTTCCACAAACTATGGTGCATTCCAATCCACATATGTTACCCACACAGGAGAACAGGCTTCCACCTCCTCCACCGTCAGTGTGCCGTCGAACGTGTCGCCGGCCGCTTGACTTAGACTTGACAATGTTGTTGTTGTTGCCGCTGCCGCTCGACGGTAAGCTCGAGTAGTCACCACGGTCATACAACGTCGGAAGCTCCATCCGCCACCTCTCGAGCTTAGACTGTAACCCTTCCACGCTCTCGTTCAGGCTCCACCCGCCCACGACCGGGCTCTCGACCTCCTTCTCCTTGTACCTCTCCTTCGCCGCCACTGCCGCTGCCACCTCGGAGGGCGACGGGCCCAGCTCGGATTCCGTGATGATTAGCTGACCCGGCTTGCTCGGAAGAGCTTCGAAATCCAACGCCGCGTTCTTGGTGAGGGGCTTCTGGGCGCCCGGGATCTGCTGGAAGGGAACCATCGCCATGTCCAAATCCTCGGCCTTCGCATAGGGCTTTGGATTAGGCGACATATCGGACCCGGTCTTGTGGTTGCTGCCAACTTTCGATCCATTGACCGTGGAACTAGATCTCGAGTTCGATTCCTTCTTCTTCTTTCTTCTCTTTGGGTCGGCGACCCGTCCTCCGAGCCGTTGATGACGGAGTTCGGCCTGTTGAGGAACGATACCTTTCTTTTCAACGTCTTAACTTGTCCTGCGGCCATAATCGAACTCGTGTCGCTCTTGGTCCGCCTGAGTTCCGGTTTTTTTCGCTGCGGCTGCTCCTGTTGATTAGGATGATTAGAAGAAGGCAAAAGATTGTTGTTGTGATGGTGATGGTGATGGTGATGGTGATGATACGGATCTTCCTCGCCCATTAGGTCGCGGTAGCCGACGGCGGAGGCGTTGAGCTGCATATACAGTGGCATGCTCCGCATGGAGCTGTCGAGCACCGCCACGCCGATGTTCAGTATGCCCTGAGGCCGCCCCGAGGGGCGTCGCACCTGGAGGGCCACGAAGCGCATTCCGACGTGGTGCTGTTGGTGGCGGAACGGATGGGGCTGCGGGGTCACGAGGTGGCCCACGAGGACCCGCACCCTGCCCACCAGCACGTCCTTGAACCAATGCACGGCGTAGATCTCGATCATGACCCCGGACGTGTCGGACCGGAGGAACTCCTCGTCGACCCGGAACACGAACTTGTCGTTCCACGTGGGGCTGTTCCGGCCGTTGGAGTCCACCCGGGTCGACAGCTTCCGGTCGGGGTGGACCCAGGCGACCGCGTACGTGCGCATGGTGCGCGCAACCATCGCTAGGTCCTGCGCGGAGATGATGTTCAGCTCTAACAATTGGAAGGATTCAGGATTATCGACGACATTGCCGGCACCGGAATGGAGAGATGGAGGGACCGGACGGTCCTGTGCTCGCCGCCGCCCGGATCAAGGACGACGGGGGAGGGGTTGGCATTAAAAGACCAAGAGGTCGGGCGACGAGGGGGAAAAAATTGCTCGGAAGTCGGCAAAAGGGGGAGATTAAGGACAGAAACGAAAACAGGTGTGCATGAAACATTAGCGAAAGCTAAGGAGATGGTTTTGCCTATTTTTGTGTCCCCACGTTGTCTAGACTCTCCGTCATTTCGGAACTCGTCAACTCCCTTTGTTAGTTGGTACAGAGAGATTTTTGATGATATTTTTATGAAAACTCCAGGAATCAGTATTACGCGTCGAGTGTGTTCAGAAATTCTGTGTGCCAGAAACAAGAAGATTAAATAGGATGAAAAGAAGGTCTTAGATAGATAACCAGGAATAAACAAAAACTGATATATTCGTAATAATTATACTTCAAATTAATTTTGTGACCGCAAAAACCCAAATTAATATACCCGTGATAAATTTATCACCAAAAAACCAAATTGATACATTTACAACAAATTTACCTTCTATTAGTTTCCGTTAAATTGGATTATTATCATGAAAAACCACAAATTGATACACCCATAACAAATGAAAGGTAAAACTCTAAATTAATACAGCTATTAATTGTTATATTGTTTAATTCAGTAATTTAACTATAAAATTTAACGAAAAGTAATTTGTTACAAATATATCGGTTTAAGATTTTTGTATTAAAAAAAATTAGTTTTGGTAAACTGTCAAGATAGGGTTTTTCGTGACATTAACTTAAGAATTATTATGCTCTTGGATGACTAATTTTATTAGGTTTTTAGTAACATTTCACTTTTATGGATGTGATTGTGCTGGGGGGTGCTTTCACCATCTGAAATAAGTACATGCTGATGCTCAATAAATTAGATTAATCTACGTGTCATTACTGGTACTCTAAGATTGAAAATAAATTATAAATTCGATATATGCATACAGAATAAATTTGCAAGGAAGACTAGTACATATTTGTAACACAATTACGGAATAAAAGACATAAATTACTTTATAGTTTCTTTGAAAAAATAAATAAAAGAAAGTTAAGTGAAAAGCCAACCGGCATTGTTCAAACAAAGAGGCCCAAAAACTACATTTGAATTTGTTAATTTCTTTGGAGAAAAAAGATTTTTAATCTTTTCAAAAGTTAAGATCGCGTGGATCTTCTACTGATTAAAAGCATATATTTTTTTTTACTGCTCGCATATGAGCTCATAATTATGAAACATAATTAGATTATGGGGCACTGTGTGGGTACTAATAAATTCAATTATTATAATATGGACAATTTATTAAAAATTAGGAAATACACGCCGGTAATGTACTAACTGTCTTAACCGGCGGGTGTCCGAATAATTTAATTTTTTCTTTTTTTTGCATTAAAAGCTAGTAGGAAAGAAAGACCTATTTATCTTTGGTAATTACGCTACCTTAGGACCGTTATAATTACGACCGCCATTCACCAAGGGTTTGGTCATCGCCTCCCCTGTCATTAGGTCACCAACTTTCTCGATCTTCTAGCATTGGGTAGGCGTTAGCCTCATACATAGTCTTACGACTTTGCGACCTGTGTTTTTGATAAATAGTTGCCTATGCTAGGTCACCGCGACTTCCTTTATCAGGAGGCCTCTTCTCCCGAAGTTATGAGACTATTTTGCCGAGTTCCTTAGAAGAGTTGTCTTGCGTCCCTAGGTATTCTCTACCTACCGAGTTGTGTCAATTTTGAGTACAAGTACCCTTTTGTTCAAGGTCATTTGAGCTTTTTCTGGAAGCATGACACAAGTTACTTCAGCACTGTAACACTTGGTACTCGAACATTGAATCGGGGTATTTTCTCTACTCCTTATCCTGAAAAGCAATGGCACTTTGCATTCGTTCATTTCCTATTTGATCCCTTTAAATTCCATATTCAAAATTGCAATCGAATTTATTCATTAAAAAAGACTCAATTCCATATATTTCTTATGTAACCATAGGTGCTATATTGGATTTGAATCAGAGTTCCGATCTATCTATATTAATTGACTATCTCCATTATGTTGTTGCTAGCAAATACCACTGTTTTTTATTTAGGATCTTCCAAATCATTCATGCATGAGATTTGGATCCATTTATATTGATTGACTGCCTCCATTATGTTGTTGCTAGAAAATATCACTATTTTTGGTTTTGAATCTTTCCAATCATTCCTACGGGAGATCCAAACCTTTTTTTTTTTTTTTTTTTTCTGATCCTTTGATAAAAGATTCATTCTCTTCATAAAAAAGAGGAGGTAGAACCAATAAAGATTTATGTCTCAGTTCAAGAATTGTTTTGATCCAATACATAAGAATCTATAGAAAATGCAAATCCTTATGATGCATCATATTCGACTTGCTTATTGATAGAGTGAATAGATTTGTCATTTCTTGAAATCTCTTTTCTGATTCAAAATCGTGGCATAACGTGTATCATCTCTTGTTTCGGTCTTTGGTAATTATGCGATGTGTGCGGGATGAAAGCATCTTCAAACATGATTGGACATTACTTGATTGCATAAAGAGCTCTAGACACCAATCGATATAGAATAAAAAAAAAAAAAATTAAGTTGATAGTATACTTTTAGTTGCGCGATCACCCACGGGCATAAATGATCAATACGAAAATGCTCCCTCGTATTTATCTTTTTAAATGTTAACAGGTAAGATACAATCGTAGATTACTCATCGAAATAACAGATAAGACGAAGATAACCTCTCAAAATTATCATTTTAAAATTCAAATGGACTAAGATTGAATTGTCCATTTATCCGACTTTGCGCACTAGCCTCGTCAAGATTTAGATGAGATGAAAAGACACTGCCTTGTAATTATCAATTAAAAATTTAATTAGTATTAAATAAAATGGTCATTTATTTTTCTTTTCCTAAACATACATGAAAAATTATAGCTCCGTTTGTTTAGTAGAAAATGAATAATTTTAATTATATTTTCTTAAAAATGATCATTTATATAACTTGAAATATTCAATCAATTGAAAATATTTCCATTATCGACAATAATTTATTTCTAAATATTTTCTTGGACGATGAAAATAGTTTTAAGTGATACAAATGATTATTTTTAAGAAAATATTTTCTAATTCTTTCATTTTTCGCAAAATAAACGAAGTTTAAATTACAAAACTAATAAACGAAGTTTAAATTACAAAACTAGTAATTTGTAGCTTTCAACCAATATTTCATTCAATTCGATTTTTGAATGCGGAACCTTTTGAGGACTTGCTGCAAATGATGTTCTCAGCTGTCCTATTACTCATGATCTCAAATTGCATGTACCTCTGATTTTTTTAAGGATACATATCACAAGACATGTCTTGATTTGGCTCAACCCTAGATTGATTGACGGACGGTGCCTTTGCGTTCTAACCAATTTAGAATGAAAACCTCGAATTACAATTACCGACCTTTTTCAGATACCAATTTATCTCATCAGAAATTCAGAACGAACCTCTTTCAAACACGAATCTATGCTATCCGGGAGGGAATAACTTGAATCGGTATTTGAGTTCAATTCGAATGTGAAATTACCTCAGCCTTATTTACAGGTCCAAACGCAACAGCAAATTGTAAGAGTTCGTTCAATCAGTCTGCAGGTCATTCAACAGTTAAAAATGAATGTCTTTTTACAGTAACCACTAACATAGGATGAAAACATGCTAATCGATCAGCATCAAGTTTTATTCTATAAAAAGCACAAAAAAAGATTCATCAGGATCAGAGCAAACATGGAATAATTATAACCAAATTCGTGACAGAAACAAGGATTTAATCATACACACTCAAATCAAGTAGATTTCAACAGTATAATCGATATCAGATGCAACTCTTTCTTGCTGTTGTCCCGGACGAATCAATCACTACGCGGGGAAAAAGAAAACATACCAGCTGCGGCCTTTTCAACTGCAGACAAATTCTCGACGCAATACCTATATCTTTAGGACACATTCAATAATGTCACATTTGATAGGAATCGAATCACTCAATGAGAATAGAATTTCAAGGCGAATACTATACCTCTTATTGATGATGCCAATGAGTTCAGAACTTGGACTCATACAGAAAATTTCATGTGAAAACCAGGTAATTGTCAACAAATTTCACTCCGAAATGTCGGAGTTTAAACTCAATTGCGGACTCATACCCTATAAATTAGCAAAAGCCGTGTCTGGTACCATTCTTCACGAATATGTCCTCCCAAAAACAGTAAAATTGGCTCCTGTCAGTATCAATTTATGGTAAAAATTGATGGGATTGAATGTGATGAGTTCAAAAAGTTTGGCCTCAAAATTTTGTGCTCCTTTTGCTAAGCTTCTCTACTCTTGTAGGCTTTGCCCGTTCCTCGAATTTTGTTGCCCCAACACACCTCTGTCTTGTCGAGAACTTGGCTTATAGAAACCGTTCCCTCTTGGCTTGTTGTATTCTCTGTCCACTCCATTCTGCCCACTTCCCCCTGCTAAAATTTCTCCCGCCAAATCGCCCCCTCGAAACCTCTGTTTGGTAGCTACCTCTCCCTCTGCCTCGTCCTGCTCAAGAAGTGTTGATCACTAAAAACTGAAGAATAAAGAGGAAATTCATAAATAATAGCGACGCTGAGATTTATATGCAAAGCGTACTTGGTCGGGATGGAATGTTGCTGTTCGGTCTCCGTTCTTCAATGTACACTTGTCGCCCAGCAATCTGTGCACTACCGGCCTACATAAAAGATAGGTCAAATGGTCTTAAGTCATATATCCACAATTATATTGGGTCATCTACAAGAAAATTGCAATCCGCTAATAGCATAGAAAACAGAAAATTACCCATAAAACATCTAAAACTTACAATTTTCATGAGCACCTTGAAGAAAAGAAAATATCAAAAGTCACATGCCCACCCAAAAAGTGACTTGATCCAACTGAGTTTCAACCAAAAAGTCAACGAATAAAAATCCCAGTTAACCTCAAGCCCAAGCCAAGCCAACCCAAACTCAACACAACCTGGCTCTCATAAAAACCATCCTCTACACAAAACCAATTAAAGACAACATCTAGACTTCACTCAATTTGGTTCACCTTGTGTAATAAAGTCTTGATAAATACATTTTGTAATGTAATAAATATATCAAAAGGATACACCATTTTAAGACCATATCAGCTCAGAATTCTCAGTGTTGTTTTTTTCTCCAATCATAAATAGATTTAAAGTTGATGATACATAGCATTACTTTTCACCCATAAATTTTCAAGTTCTTTAGATCTTTGACTGTACCAATGAAGTTAACCATACAAGCATTCAGTTAAAACAAAAGTGCATTTCATCCCGTAAAAATAGTGACAACAACACTGTCTCTTGTTTCTCAATGCAAGCCAAAAGCAATGAATAACGATTAGTGCACTATGCGTACTTTGAACCTGCTGCCTATAACTTCCTGTCAATGCATTCTCCACAGTTTAAACCACTTAGCTAAATTGTTCAGCATGCATCACAACAACAATAATTCCAATAGGTTAATTATCTATAGGTCGAACCACCAATTCAACGAGTCCCCAGTGGAGTGGTCAAACTGCATACCAATCAAGTGTTCTCACACAAGTCCAGGTTCAGAAACACCATAGTAGAAACAGATCTAATTTTAATATAATATGAAAAATGATCCAATGCAACTACATACCTTGACAGCATTGTGTACAGCATCCATGTCTTCAAATTCGACAAATGCATAGCAAACACCTAAATCCTGCATATTAACACATTTCAGCAAATAAGGAGAGCCAACAATCTGCTTTGAATCTTACAGTTTAGAAAGGACAAGAGCGAAACCTTGCGACCCCGAATGACTACACCGTCAGGCCTGATTTTACCAAACTGCTGAAACTCCTCCTCTATTTCAGATTCAGAAACAGTAGGCGGCAAATTTCTTACATAAACAGACTTGATTTCACCTAAAAGGAAGCAAAGAACAGAAAAGATTCTTTTATGAAATTTTAATGGAATTGTTTACACAAGTGGAACACTGATGGACTGGAATGCACTCAGAAAATACTGTATGCAGTTCAACAGAGATACTTAATGCTGAAGCTTACTTTACACTTCTTCACAAGACAATCAATGTTCGATAGGGTTTGCTGGAAAACTAACCTTCATCATCTACACCTGAAACCTCCTCTACTGTCTCTGCTCCAGACAGTTCATGCACATTAGTTGGTGCAAGTGGCTGCTGCCCCGTGGGCTCCGGAGTATGATCCCACTCTGACGCAGCTAAAGAATTCTTGTTCACTGAAGGAGGTGGAGCTACAGATGGTGCAGATTGTCCCTTGGCAACACGCAGCTATTAAGCAAACAAGCAGGAATAGTTACCATTAGATTTGTGAAATTATCAGGTGTACATCTATGTTGAAACAGCAAAAAAAAAAAAGTTTCTAGATGCAGCACGCACAATAGAGGCGTAAGTACGCTTTTTGTGGCTCCCCAACAGACTCATCAACAGAAGTTGGTGAGTTATCTTGAAAGCATTTACAGCATTCTGTATGGAACCATTTGACTCTGCCGGCTGATTGGTCTCCAATGTACTTTCCGACTCGGGGACTGGCTGAGACCTTTCTGGCACTCTATAATTATCGACTGGGCCATTTTCCTTGACATCAGATATAGGAGCAAACTCCCGTGGCTGGACTTCCCGCCCATCACATATGTAGGCACTGTAAATCCCATTGCTTACTCTCAGATTCTTACCAAAGAAAGTATAATTCAGAAGGAAATTTATTTCTGTGTATTAAATCTGACTACTCTTCTTTATCCTTTAGCAGGTATCAAGTGACTATCCTTTATTCCAGCACCACTATACAGTTGAATTCATGATGACCAAACAGTTACACGCTACCATTCAACATAATTTGCAAGATTTGAATTGACAACAATAGACCCAACACAGCGAAGTAACCCACTTATCTCTTTTTTTAGCCAAAATTAGCCTATTTGAATAAGAGCGCTATGAATCATGATCACTATTGCTTCCTTCTTTCTCCAAATGACCATGTTAGGCCACCATCACTAATTGCATTGACAACGTGATTACAGCTTAGACAGTCAAAGACAAATATTTTTACCTGGCTCCGGAGTTGGGTGAGAAGCACTGAGTTTGGTAGGATAATTGCTTTGAGCTAATAGAACCGCTGGATGGTGGTGAGTTTGGTCTTCTTCGACAAAATGGAAAATGTCATTCAGAATGAAATAGCCAGTCTCTTGTGGAGCCAGAAAGAATGTTTGGACAAACTTTCTGCTGCGAGTGAAGTTCTTTTGTTGCACAGAACCTGAAATCATCACAATAATACCGCCATTCCAAGATTCCAGTGCATGTATCGTCTTTATTTCAACTCCAGTGTAACTGACTGACATGACTAGCTTGTGGATTTGCTGCCACAAAGAAAGGAAAATTTAATACAGGCCCTCTCTGGACACATCAATCAGAAAAAAGTCACACACTATGGGCAATTAAAGACAGGACCACCATATTAATAAATGGAAACATCATACTACTCTACAGCAGGCAACCAAGCAGAACTGTGCATGTCAAATGGGGGGTCATATTAAAAGATATAATATGCTGGAATCATGAATCTCATATCTAAAAGGATTCGCATATACATCGCCACATAAATACCAAAGTAAGTTCCCTGGTGCGTATCTTCTCTTCATTGACAGAATGCATAAAGTTCAAGATTTATATATAGATCTGATAAGAAATAAAATAACAACATTCACTTTGTTTAGGAAAAACTGCACAGAGAACAATTTCCGTTGACATCATGTAAGATTCAAACATAGTCAAAGAAACATGATACAACTCTATGCCAATATATTGGGAACAAGATAGACCCTCTGCATAATAGCACCAAACCGTTGCTCACAGACCAAGCAGAGCATATGGTCCAGCTATTTATACTTTTCAACCTAGAGCCCCTCGCTTGCCACTTTCTGGGACCAGGGAATACATTTAGGGAAAAATAAAATTGGAAGCCATTTAAGAATACAGTTTGCATAACTGCAAAGAGCCCGAGTAATTCACCGATTTTTCAGCAATCAATAAGAACTCTTTTTTTGGCTTTGGGCTCTTATTTGTAAATGGGTTGGCAACCCCTTGGTGCCTCATACTGAAATTCTCTTTACTTATCCCCCCTTCTAACATAAATTCCAAAAGGTATAGATTATCAAATATCTCCCTTCTCAAACCATTAAAGCTAACCTTTTAGATAATTCACTGTGGAAGTTAATTAATCGATAAATTGCTAAAACAAGCTCTTACATCTATGTTTTCCACAACTCATTTCCAACACAATAGATTCATTTCAAAGTTAGACAGCAGAAGCACAAAAATAAAAATAAAAATCCTTGCAATGTAGAAATTGACCAACATTGTTCACACACAGATAGTTACATAGTACTTAATAAGAATGATAAGATACAGAGCAGACAAATTTGCTAAAGATTTATCTAATAGATAATATCTTATTTAAAAAACTTTAACATATATTTGCATTTTGTGCTATAGATACCTCCTCTTCACAGAATATAAAACCCTACAGATCACCGATAACGATACAAACCATAGTCATCCAGTTGAACTTTAAATTGTGAACTGCAACCTAACCTTGAAAGTGCCTGCAAGCAAGTGCCCAATACTACATATCTACAAATACACTTGAAAGACAAGTAAAATGAACTGCAATGCAAGTTGTCTTAATGAACTCTACTGATAACATAGTAAACTGAAAGGTAAATTGAAATATTGTCTGGTTTAATTGCATGCATCATTTTCCTACAACTGAGCCTCCCCGTCGTGTAGGGCTAGCAATTTGTGTTGGGGGTACAACGGTATTCATATTTGGTGTAGATAAGTGTCAACATAAATCATCATAAATTTGATACCGTGTGCCAAATATTTAAATCATGAGGAAAACACGTTAACTGGTTTCAGAATGTGGGGTCAAACATATCATATTGAGTCATATTTGGGATTTTCTACAGTTCGCATTTTTGCTTCATGTTGCGTAGTGCAAAAAAGTCATGTCAGATATTGCCATCCTTGTAGCCACAGAGACAGCGTGATCAGTCCTAAAGAAGTGGACTGAAACTTATTTTGAATGTCTTCCTATTTCATTTCTTATCAAGTTCTGAGACTATGTGTCGTCTGCTTGCAAAGCAGGCAGGTGCAAATCCCAAGTAGAGGTCAATCCAGAAGAACCCAGCCTTCTCCTCATCAAAAGAATAGCTTCCTGGAGCTGTATGAGCTCACTTCCCCTTTCCTCGGATTAGGATGCTCACTTCCCCTTTCCTCTGTTTAGATGCATAGATCGAGATGCAAGCCAACACACGCCACTACTTCGCCACTACTTCGAATGGAAAAGTTCGAAAGGGTGACCTAACCTTCAGAGCATCTTACTGTTGAGAAAGATGCCAAGTGGGTGACGTTTCTTCGTATGTATGAGGCTCAGGTATAAATCCAGATAGTAGGTTTAGATCTTATTACTACAAGGCAGATATATGCAGAAACTCACCGACACACCCAGAGGAGAGGTCTTTCAAATAAAAAAGGTTGAATTGGGCAACCTTAAAAGACAAATAGAAAAGAAACTTGATTTATCATGTATGGTGGACAAGAAAGTTATCATATCAGCTTGAGAAGTATATGTAGTAAATGATGAGAATCACTTGATTGTAACCTTACTGATGCTATGTAATAAATTTATCAAGTATATCTCCTAGTAGTAAGGTCCCTTAGAAAACCCTTCAGTTTGTTGCTAATGTTTTGCTTCCTAGGATCAATAAGAGTTCAGATGTCTCTTAGTATGACAAGATGTGATGAAAAGGCTCATGCTGGCTTCTTCATTTATATAACCCGTTCCACTCTAACCTTTGAACAAGAAATAACTCTACTGATTAAAAAAAAAAAAAAAAAAGGATATACATTCGATTGCAAGTGGTGACATGTAAATCTAATTCCTGCATCATAGGTTCTTTAGAATTAAAGGGAGTAAAGTGAACCTAATTGACGTAACAGAAGGAAGTTGCAACACTTGCACAGAATTGTCATCTTAAATATCTTCTTTTGCTCAGAAATGTGAGAGACCTGGATTGGTCAAAGAAGGGGAAAAAACCATTGGTACCATATGCAATAGCCAAAGTTCACCCGCAATTCAGTTCATATACATAAATCTCACATCTCTAGAATAAATCTAAGAGAAAATATCAAGAGGAGCATGATCCTGAGAATCAAATTTTGAGAGAAAGAGATCAAGCTGTGAAACAATAGAAACATTTGGCAGCCATCAAACTCATCCTCCAATTTTTGCATAGAAAATTCAGCAGAATGACCTAATAAAAGAATGTGTCTCGAGCAATCAAAGTACTTTTCACAAGCCTAACTCAGTCACCCAGACCAATTATATGGAAATCCAATTTTCACGAATAATGCAATGTTATCCAGACTCCGAAATTTTAGAATAAACATCCTACTGCATGTACTTCTAGAGAACAATTTTGCACCCCAAGCAGTTAATAACACAGGCAGTTTGTGAGCAATGCCAACCATCAGGTCAACTAAGTTAGGTAATTTCAAAGCAGAAACTTCCCACAAATAGACTCTTTCATAGTTTGCACACCTTTCCGAATGAGCTGATTTGTTCATCTCCATCATGAAAATAGTATAGCATATCTCGAGTATTGAGAAGCTACCTCATTACTGGCATGCCATTTAAAATCAGTACTTGAAGCTCAAGACTCCATAATTGATGATTCCAATATCTATTACTTTACTTGCTCATCTATATGAATAACTTTAACTAGCATCACAAGCTCAAGATTCACAAAGAAGACCAATATTCACAACATTAAATTAATGCTTCTGGTAAAACAACCTAGCTCATCATGATGGAAATGCTTCAAATCCACCGAAGGAAAAAGTAACACTCCTTCAAAATGATTTTTCAAAAGAGAACAAAATTTCTGCCAATACTGCTAAGACTAATGCTGTCAATTAACCAAAGTATTCTTGAGGTCCATATGTGTAGTCAGAGCAGTTTGCTGCCTTTACAACTGCAATATGACTACAAGGCACTCAGAATCACAACCTTTTCTATTCAATGAATTGTAATATGCTAAGGCAATTGAAAACTTGAATGCAAACCAAATCGAAATCTAGAAATCTCACGCAAATGAAACTGCGTAGAATAAGCAACATGGAGACCAGTACACTGCACACAACACATCATGCCTGGTCCATTGATTTGAGTGGTCCGCGCCACAAAATAGGAAAAAACACTAACCAGGACTGTAATACAAGAAACGCAGATTCAAGATTTGAACACGCTCAGAAAGTGGACTAGATAGAGTGCGAATCCGCAAAAAAAAATAATTAGAGTGCAGACAGAAGAAAACATTTTACCAGCATTGCAGTGGCTGACTCTCTCACATGGCCGTCGATGCGAAGCATGGTGCTGGCATCCGAATAGAATTGGTGAACAATCTCAGGCTGCTGCTGTAGCACCTGATAGTAGTGCCCCACGAAATAGGTACCCACCTGAACCCAACGACCCAAAAAGAAAGCACGTCATGTACTGTGCAAAATCGAATCCAGGGCCAAAAGACGAAAAATACCCAAAATCGAGAATGCTTCATATGGTCATGCACATACTCGTGCAATGCCCCATGTACAAGCAGAGTTGAATTGGAATGATAAAGAACCTGAGCAGCAGTGAGGGGAATGGGATAAGCAGTGGCCATTGCTCAAAACCCCTTAAACCCCAGAACAAGAACTCCAATCTCCCAAAACCCAGATCCAAAAACGACCCTCAAGATCTGCACAACCACCGAAAGATAAATTCCTCATAAACAATCCACAAACGATAAAAGGAGACGGATTTCAGCAACTTAGGGATCTGGGTTCCATCAGAGTGCCAAAAAGAATACAGCTTTAGAGAGAGAGAGAGAGAGAGAGAGAGAGACCTCTTGAGGGTGGTGGGATGGTGTTGATATGGAGATAGATAGATTGCGAGAGACCAACCTTCTCCACTGGTTCGTGGTGTCTAGCTCCCGTCTGCTGCGCCCGTGTTGCGTCTCTCGTCGCTTCCTGTTTCTCTTTGTTGGTGTTTTATGCCTTTTTTGCCCTTCTCTTTGCTTTTCGTCGTTACCCCACAAAAAAACCCAAAAATAGAAAATAAAATGAAAAGAAGAAGAAAAAAAAAACCCACGAGTTCCAAAAAGAAAGGGCACTCTTTTTCATTTATTTATTTATTTTTTGGGCCAGAAAGAAAATGTGTTTTTTTGGGAAGAGAAGAAAGAAAATGTGTTAAAAATGGAAAATAAGCTGGACAATTATCATTGGCGTTGAAACTGCGTTGAGACTTTTGGAATGGCGGGATTGATTTCCTTTCTTATGACTTTTCTCTCCTTTTCCTAACGTTTGAAACCCTAACTCTCCTTTGATTATTTTGGGAAGTACTAACTGACTTCCCATTCTGGCTTTTCCTTTCTTTATCCACTAGAATAGAAAAAGGTAAATTTGACACCAATAATCTCTAAATTTTGGCCATGTGCAGTGTCATCTTGAATTTTTAATTCATTTAATATTGTTCTGGAACTATTCTTAAATATTTGATGTGATCTATAAATTTTCAATTTATTCAATTTAGGACGAAGTCAAGCAAATAATTCAGTATTTTCACAATTTTCATAATTATACTACTATCCTAAATTGTGCTTGTTTTTATACAATAAAAAAGGACCAACATTTAGATTAATTTACAGATATCTATGGAGAATTAATATCATTTCTAAAAATCTTTAAAAAAAACAATTAGAGATAAAGTTGTAGGAATAGCTTTTTGATATAACTCTAAATAAGGTTCCATTTTTACTATAATAAAAATGATAAGATAAAATAATCAAATAAACTATGGTAATATTTAAGAAAACCCACAAGGTAAAAAAGATAATCCAAAGATGGCATACGTTTTTAGGTTTTTTTATTTTTTTTTTTGGTAGAAGGTAAGACATATATTGACTTTAAATCAATAAGCTATGCAGCTGTACGTACAACAAAGGAACTCGATACCAAAACTTACACTCAAGGTGATAAAGTAATCAAACCGAGTGGAAGGGTGTCAAGACAAGGAGGGAAGAGTAGAAAAGGAGAAGGAAAACAACTAGCAAACAGCCAAACAATGGCCACAACCAAACAGAGAGGGGGTATCTAGCAAACAGCACAGAACTACCCTAAGCAAAACAAGACAAAGCTAGGACAGGAATAACAAAAATCCAAGCCTTCATCTTCAAATAGTGCGCTAACAGTGACTAGGTAGCGATGACCCAGCACAGAGGAGGAGTAGTCGGTAACAGCTTCCGAAGAGACGAATCCATCCCCAACCGCATCTTTGTTGGCCGCGAGCAACTCCATCTTCTATGAGACCAAGCCTGTAGCACCTAATAGACCCTCCAAGGGAAAGAACGAGATGGCTAGCCCTCTATTGTAAACATAGAAAGCACTCCCAGTGAATAAGTAGCCACGACCCAGCTAGATGAGATAGAGAGACAGCATGATCATTCAAAAATAGAAGGATGCAATCCCCAGTTCAGTTGGAGTCTTCTGTTTCTGGGGGTGTCCGAAATCCCTTTGAAAGTTAAAGCCTTGTCCTTAAGTGCTTTATCGAGGTATAGCTTTAAATCCAGTATGAAGAACCTTTGATTGCAAAAGATAAAGTTGTTCCTCACTTTCCAAATAAGGTAGCATAAGGCGCCAAAAGCAAAGCAGGCTAGAGATTGGTGAAAACTTTTATTGGATAGGTGCTTCACAGCCAACTCTAGATTTTCCCCCAGGAATGATTTTGCCAAGCGGTGTAGCTTTAAAAGCATACATTTTTAGGTTAATATTATAAAAAATCCTAACTAATATACTTGTGACAAATTTATCAAAAACTATTTTTGTTATTACTAAAAATCCCAAACATGTACATTTATAGCAAATTTACCTTCTATAAAGTTTCATTAAATTGGATTAATAATAAATCAAGTACATCCATGACAAATAGAGGTAAAATCTCAAACCGATACACTTGCCAACCTGCTACGTATTATCCAATTCTATAATTTGACTTGTAAAATTAATGTAAACTAATAGTAGGTAAAATTGTTATAAGTGTACTAGTTTAGAGTTTTTTATGATAAAAAAATTAGTTTATGGTTAATTTGTTACGGGTATACTAATTTGGGGTTTTCCATGATATTAATCCTATGGCTATGTTTGGTCTTCCAGATTTGGATTGGGATATGATATGATAAAATGGGATTAAAAATCCTTCAAATATACAATTGATTACAAAAAATCATTTTCCATATTTGGTGAATCCATGATAGGATTCAAAATCTCTCAAAATCTCACTTGCTCGCATTGCCTTCCAAATCTAAGGTAGCATCTTGTCGACGTAATCTCACACGGCCGAGAATAGCACGATTTGAGCTCACTGTTTTTGCCGGAGGTCCTCCTCCTCCTCCTCCTTTGAAATCTTCCAATTGTCAACACAAGTTTCAGACATGAGTAGATAACAAGATTGGAAATCAAAACATTGCGGCAAAATCAGGTGACCACCGTTCAAGACCAACATATGAACGCCGAAAGTTTCGTGCATTTTAGTTTTTTTCCTCTTCTTCTTTAATAAAAACGACTTTTCGGTCGATCCATCGATTTTGATCATTCATCAGCGATAGCCAATTTGGTTCAATAGTCGTAGGAGGATAATTGGCCGAATGGCGATGATGATTGATGTTGGTCGAAGACGATGACAATTGCACGAAGGTCGGGAGTGATAGACTATTGTGGTTGTGGTCCTTGGACTCCATCACTCCAATGTTGGATAGATTTCTTCTTCTTCTTTTTTTTTGTTAATTTTTTTATCAAATTTAGGTCTATCCCACCTTCTAGCCCGAATTTCTTAGCCGGCATTTTATCCTGGTTTATCTCAATTTACTAAACTTAGAAGATGTCACGAAATACTGGATATGCTATTTTGTTATTCCATCTGGACTCATGTCCAGATTACCACCTAGGTTTTTCAATTGATTTAGGGAAATGTTTGAAATGAGAAAACACTCTAAAATATTAAAAGAAACTCCTCTTTATTCGTGGAAACCAAAGTTTAAGATCAAGTAACTCCATTTTATTCGGAAGTTGATTTTGTTATTTCGATTTGTTTTTTTTTTGTCTTTTTCTTTAAATATTACTGAAAGGAGAAAATAAACTGCACGTGTAAGCATGGAAAAGCGACACAATGTCCTTATGTTATTAATGACGTGCGATATTAGAACAATGTTTTCCCTCGTCTCAATAGAATATGCCAATCATCAGCGGTCGATAATGATTCCTACACTGCTCATCACTTATAATAGCATACTTCCCATTTTAATCTGGTATTTCAAACCACCATTAATATTTGGAATGATATTCATATTCTTTTTTCCTATTTTAAGATTTATTTCATGATTTATTATCTCCACTTTCTTTTTCATTCATTTCCCTGATTTAGCGTAAATTTTTATAGCATCAGACAAGACTCTCCAACCATCTAACTCACTTTAATTTTTGTCGTGCAAGTTGAACTGGCATTATCCTAGAATCTGGTAGTGTTTATTTAGGTAAAATTACTAACAAAAGGATACATAGAAAGCTACTTTGGAATATATGAAATTTACTTTGTCATGGTAAAAGTTACTAAGTACATTGAGAGTAACTTCGATGTATATGAAATTAGTTTTCATGATCAAATATCAATGTTACAAGCAAACAAGATGTTACCGCCTTCATTAACTGTTTTATGTTTTTCATGTTACAAGTTATTAAGCATGTTAAAAGTTGCTCAATTTAAAATAAAATTATTAATAACATATAGATATACTAGTGACAGAAAAGCTATTATCCTTCTATGTTTGTTGTTTTCTATATTAAAAGCTACCATGCATGTTATTTTCATATGTAAGAAAATTGCTAAGTATATATATATATATATATATATATATATATATATATATATATATATATATATATATAAATATATATATATATATATATATAAATAACAAGTCAATGAAAATTTATGGATCGCTTTTTCATTGTTCATTTGGTTCAAACACTCCATTTTACAGTATATCGACCAAATTACCCCTTACTTTTTCCTCCTTTAAATGTTGTACCCCACATAGTCAAATGTGGGGTCCTTTTTTGAATTTGTTTCTTCTTTTTCTTCCACTTTTCTCCTTCTTGTTCTTGCTTGTGTTTAAGCGTATTGCCAGCACCTCTTCCTCTTCCTCTTCTAACATGTCAATGCTCACCAATAATAGGGCAGTCTCACATAACTTCACAAGCTTCCTCTCTACCTCACCATCACCCCTCATCAATCCTTGACATGTTTGGCAGAACCACCCTTATGCCGGCACGAGCTTCTTCGATGTGTAGTTCTCAATGGCAATGCTTTGATTTTTGTGATGATTTCTAAGAATCAAAATAAAATGATCGAGGTGCTCAAGCCTAAGGGCAACACAAGCAAAGACCTATACGTGAAGAGGATAACTCTGATGTTTTTACAATTGGCCACCCATAAGGATAAAGAGTTTTGCATTCTTATCCAAGAATCATTGCTCGGAAGACGACATCGTTAGATTTACTAGTCCTTAATCAACAAAACCACCAAGATGAAAAAGGAAAATGGAAGAAAAAGAAGAAACAAAGAAAATGATCCCAAATAGACCTACTTTTGACTCTTTGCAGGTACAACATGGAAAAAAAAAGAGGGGTAATATAGTCAGTATAACTAATAAAGGGAGTGTCAAAGCCAAATGATAAGTGGAAAAAGTGCGATCCAAATTTATTAATCTTAATGAAAGTAATCTTGATTATTAAGAAAATTATTAATCACGTATCGATAATACTACATATATAAGTCACTAACCACAAAATTTTTGTTAATCTTCCAATCTAAGCATATTGAAAGTTATTTTCACGTCTATGAAATTTACTTGTCATATACGAATATTACTAGTAAGTCAAATGATACTAACCGCATTAAATATTGTACAATTCCATATCAAATTTTATTAAACATATTCAAAGTTATTTCTTTGCATATGAAAATTACTAATCACAAATTAGTATAAGGATTTAGGAGTCAATATAAGTTTTGCACCTGGTTAGTTATTTTGCATTGAAAGAGGTTACTTTCCATGCACCATGAGAAGATTTTTGACATTGGTTAGTAAGAAATTAGGTTCTCTTTTTTTGGTCATAAATTAGATTCTCTTTCGCCAGTTATTTATTGTCTATCTCACTTCGTTGCAAATACTAAATTGCCGGTCCAAATTTTTTTCAAAGCCATCCCAATATAATCAGTATCTACGATACATCGTGAGAAACTTTTCATATGGAAAAATATGTTTCAATATATTATAAGATTAAAATTTGCCACATTTGTAGATAATTTTCGTGATTATGGAAGTAAGTTTGTTTCTACATGCAATTAATAATTTTTTTAGACTTTTTAATAATATCTTAACTTGGAAGTAATTTAAGTCTGTCCAAAATATAGTAGTGACCTATGAACATCTTTTTCACTTTTATTTCTAATTTCCAAAATCACAAATGTAAGTTTTCTGTTATCATTGATTAGTAGTAATCACAAGTAGCTATTAATTTTTTTTCATTTTAGAGATAATTTGCAATTACTAGTAAAGTTCCCTAGTGTTTTAGCAGTTTCTGAACACTAGATTCAATTTTCATAGAATTAGTTTCAAATAACTTTGGACGTGAAGTTCCAAATTTGCTGAGAATCTCACTAGTACCCAATTGGATTATGTGTCCCCAATCCAGCGGTGCTCATTGCTTCCTTGGAATGAATGGTAGAGATTGGCCAGGGTTCGATCTCTGTGAAAGAGCTCACAGGATTATAGAATTTGCCAATTACTAAACTTTGATTTCCACCACTTAACTCTCATCTCTCTGTGACTGATCCACGTTAACCATTTTTTAAATTGATCTTCCAACTAGAATGTGTTTATGTGACTTACCACATATGATATTATGTTTCCGATGTGGTCGCCCCCTCTGCAATTCAAATAATAAAATAAAAATAAAAATAAATTAAAGTATCCCAAAAGTTCCCAAAAGTTCCCAAAAATGGAAAGAAAATCAGGTCCCCAAGCGTCTGTACTATTTAATGGCGAGAGCTCGTAAGCTCTTGTTGCACCAGCGTTGAAGAGTTGGCGAGCCCTGTATGATGAATTGAATCAGATCGTGTGAGTCCCGTTCACACAAACCGTTAAATGAGGTAAGACCCACCGATGGATCATTCGGGCCAGATAATGTGGACTTCACTTCCATGAACCAATTGTGGGTAATACTAAAGATATCAAAATGGGATGAAGAAACCATATTCAATACGATGGGTCGTATATGGGTTAGTTAAGTTTTAATAAATGAGTTGTTAATAGGTTTGGATTATATGTAACTTTAATTATAAATGAGTTGGATTATATGTAACTTTAATTATAAATGAGTTGTAAATGGGTTTGTCTTTAAACCCATAAAAAGACCATTTAACTTATAAAGGTTATTAGTTGAACCCATTAATGATATATCATCCTCTGAATAATTTTTATCATTTTTTTAAAATTTTTTTTTGACATTTTAAAATTATTTTTGTTTATTTTCTTTTTTCTTTTTACTTTTTTCCCCTACGACGTGCAGTGGCTGACCATTGCTAGTCATGGTCGGTGGTCGCGAAGCCCTCGTCGGTAGGGTGAGTTTCACGGCCCCCATCCAATCACAACAATGAGCTCAAGGCTTGCTGATTGCGACCTCAAGCTCGCTAGATTTTGTGAGCCAAGCTCACTAGCCTCAACGCTGACAAGACTTGAGCCTCCTAATTTGGCGAGACTTGAGTTCGCTAGCCTTAAGCGAGCTCGAGCTCGCTCGCTATTGGCCATGATTGTTGTGGCGGGCGACGAGATGAAGAAGAAGGAAAAAGAAAAGAAAAAAAAAAAAAGAAAATTAAAATTAAAATAATTAAAAATTCCATTTAAAAAAATGAAAATAAAATAAAAAAGTTCTTATAAGGAGTGCACGATAAATCAAATTGGATTTTCTACACTAAGTGGAAAATTTTTGATTTATTTTGAGTTTCAACTAGTTCTTGAAAAATATTATCATTTTCGAAATATCAAATTGTTTGTGAAATAAGTGAAGCCTCAATTTTTAAAAAATTATAAAATTTATACATTAATTTTGTAATTGTATGGGAGTGTTTTAACTATATATATATGTTAAAAAATCATACAAAACATTTTTTTTTATTTTTTTTTAGATTTGATAGGAAACTTTTAGTTATATGGAGAGGGTCAAGTATGAGTTAGGTCAGGGTTGGGTTGGATATGGGTGAATAAATTTACATTGGTGATAAATGGGTCATAAATGATTAATGAGTCAATTTGGGTTGGAAAATTTATGATCCATTGCCCAAACTGACCCGAGCCGACTCGACCTAACTCGACCCACCATAGGTAATACCTATCTTCTATGACATGGGCATCAACTTGGTCTCTCTTTCTCTCTCTCTCGTGGCACCTACATGGCACCACATGAACACCACATGTTGGACAAATTAGTAAAGATTGCTATGTAAGTGTGTATGGACTTAAAAAGAAAAGTTCTGCTTATTAGGTAGGTGAGTAAAATCAATGTTTATTGTAGTGACCCCTTGATGTGGTGACCACCACACATCCCTCAAATACAGAGTATCAGTTTTACACCATAAGTCTTTACCTATCAATTCATCTTAAATTGACTTAAAAGTGTGTTTGAGTAAGTTGGTTGCTTTAAATGCAATAATCACTAAATAACCAGAATTTAGTCAAATCTTATGGGAAACCTTTAAAATGTTTCTAATGAACTGTTTCCATGAAACCTTTAGCTGCTACTCTCTCGCCAAAAGCTGAAACTGTGTGACAAAATATAGTTAGAATCAAAAGTGACAATGCCGTTGCCTTAATGGGCCATAAGTATCACCCAGCCATCCAGGTGAGATAATAAGAGCTCGTGCTCATTAGACTGAACAGTTTCTTTAGCTCCTCTCTATGGCACTGAAACTGAAAGTCCCATCTGCAAGAAATGTCTCAGAGTTTCAACCAGCAGAACACTGTTGAGACTTTGTCTACTTCCCGAGTGTCACTAAAAAAGTCGATCCATGGTCATTCTGAACCCCTCAAATCATCGGATGGATGTTTGTAACATAAGCAAGGATTGCATGAGTAATAAATATTTCCATCTTTCATAGGCAAAGAAAAGCCGCCTTCGAATCGACACGTGGTAAATGGCTCTATACCAGATACATGGTATTTAGACCAAAAAAGGTCAAGTGGCTATAAAATAGACATCAGCGAGGAATAAAATTGACGATTGCGATGATTAGAGACAAAAAAAAGGTGGATTTCTTCGCAAAAGGATCATCGTTGATGTTTACAACCGCCAAAATTGCACAGCTCAACCAGTATTACCTATATACAAAGGTAAGAGACAAGAAACGGGGCTAAATATGAAAAGTCTGCAACTCTGTTAACAGTTAACACTTTCTTCATATATGTATATGTAAGCTTAGCCTAGAAGCCTTAGTCTAGCTAGATTGAAAGTGATTGGATTTTTCAAAACCATCACAGGTATAGACAGCCTATATTTGAACGAGCACCGCCACAGAAACAGCAAAACTGCTTGCTTTGAATATGTCTCAGATCCCTGGCAAATCAAATTCACACAAAGCTTGGTTTTCTGGTTTGAGGGAGTGTTCTCTGGCTCGCAGCAACAACTCTGTTAGCCGGCTCCTTTATCCGCCTGGACAGGATCTTATCATCAGTGGTCTCCTTGGGTTTTCTTGTGCTCTTAGGCTCATAATAGACAGCTTCTTTCGAGATATCCTTAGGCTGACCATTTCTCAATTGGAGGGGTTCTTATTCTTCAAAGCTGAAGGCCGCTCTACAATTCTTTTGTTCTTTTTCCCTATCATCACATCATTATCTGTAGATCACACAAACAAAATGTTAAAGAGTCACATTACTTGAGAGGCAACAAAATTAAACCACACATGGAATTGCAAAATAGAATCAATGAGTGCTTGAATGGTGCTAATTTCCCCACTATAGAAACTTGATGATAGCACTAGGAGGAGGAGGAGGGGGAGAGAGAGAGAAGCCGTTTTTTTTTTTTTTTAAGGGGGGGAATCTATTTACCAGGACTAGATAACACTGCACGTGGACGAGGCACTGTGCTGGCTCTGATATTTAGTTTAGAGTCTTCGTCAGATGTTGATTCACTCTTCCCTGCCATTGTCAATGAAAAGTTGTCAGATGTTAAAATGATTAAGACATCGCAATATGGCCATTTCTAATTGAAATGAGCAATTGAAAGACGATTAAAGACCTTCAGATACAGGATATCTCAGAGCATTTTCCATGGAACTCTTTTGGACCCTTGCTGTGCGGGGTCGAAAAACTTGATGCTCCTGCACTATAATCAGAAAATTTATAATCAAGCAATTGTTTTAAATAAAGAGAAAAAAAGAAAAGGAAAAAGAAAAAAGATCAACCATATGCCAAAGCATAAAAGCTGATTAAATACAAAGCATCAAGCAGCTGTTTGATGGTAGCCGCAGCAAAACCACCCAATTGATCTACAGAGGCATTTGCTTCCTGGCTTCATGAACCACAAGTATCATCTCTGATAAATTACTAGATAACTAGAGGTTAGTTGAGTGTTATGATCTCTCTCAAGCAGACACATCCTCTCATTTTAAGTTTCTTATTAGAAAATGAAGATGCTCATGCATGACAGCATATGTGCTAGTGGAACCGCAAGTCAGAAGACAAATATTCAGGGTCACAAGGTTATGCATGACAAAATATGTATTAGTGGCCCTGCAACTTAGAAAAGGTATACTCTGTGTCAAAAGGCTAAAAAAGATTTACATCTATTTTTGGGAATGAGAAACAAAAACTCCCATTATTTTGCAGCGCTGACCATCTTATGTTGACCCGAGACCCTTAACTTTCAGAAAGAGTCATCAAAATCAAATCAGATATTCCAAGCACGAGAATCTTCTTACAATTTGGTTAGTGCCAGCATGTGCTAGGCTACTACTATAAGCACAACAAAGCATTTTTAAAGAAAACCTACTATCTATGGAGCTTGAGCAAAAATCTGAGGTCGCACAAATGTAACTACCAAGACAATGTTATTTTTTATAAAAATAGTCATACACTGTAAAGCATTTAAATGTGATCGTGTAGTCAATATCCTTACACACGTCTAGTGACCAACTTACTTTCCCCCTCTTTCCCTCTAGCAGTGGGCATTTCTATGGTACCATGCCATATACTCGGCAAAGTTGCAGTGTCGCTTGTCAGCCATCTGATTTAGGTGTTTTAATGTCAGTCAATCAACATCTCTCGTCAGCTGTCTGATCAAAACCTATTCGACCTCAGCTGTTGGATTGAGCATGGCCAAATTACAGTGCTTAAATTCACAGGACTGTAAAACAGCCCACTAGATGATCTAACCAAAGGCATTTTCGCATTTATTATCCATAATCCAGTGACCTGTGTTGAATTTCCAGCAACCATTTGGGCATAAAAGTTGAGGCGTTAGATGACCAAGCAGGACTGGAGAGTGCCTCTATTTTACCAACTGGCGTTCGCCAAGTAATTTTGCACCTCTGTTCTCTACATGTTAAAATCGATTCACCACAACATCCTTGTTCTGTTCTGACTCTATTTATGTACCTTCACAGATCAGTGCAAAACAGAGTATGAATTTTCTCGCGTTTTTGTCCTTCGCCTAGAGTCACATCTGACATCAGATTCCATTGTATTCTAGCCCAAAGTTCTTCGAGGGAAATCAAGACCTACCCTAATTCATCACCCGATGCTAATCATCTGGAAAAAACTAAAGTCCCTTTGCAAGGAAAAATCAGTACAAGGGAACAGAGATCTAAAGGCGACTCAAATATCAAAATTCAAATCCGAACCAAAAGTGAACTCTAGCATCAACCCTTTAAATCATACGAAAGTCCAAGTTTTCTCAACTCCCGGGAGAGGCATCAACAGCTATCTTCCATTCATAACCAAGAAAAGGAAAATCATCCAGGACTAGAAAAATGAAACCAGAGGGGGCAAAACTTCTGGTGCTTTGTCAGGGCAATAAGCATCAGATAGATACGATCGACTGGGTACGAAGAAAAATGAAACCAATGATATTTTACCAGGAGAGTCGAAATCGTGCAGAGAGAGATAGTCGAGAGCTTTCAGTCCCAGCAACGGACTCTTGGGAACGTCGCGCTTGACATCATCGCGATCTCCAGAATCGTCTCTCACCTTCACCTTCACCTTCGGATACACTGCAAAACGCATTCACTCAAAAAGTCAACTCTCCCTCTCCAACAGCAACAGCCCAAAACTGGGCATGAAAAAGAGAACAAAAAAAGCAGCAATCTTTGCGACGAGTTCGAAGAGATGACCGCGAATCAAGAAGACCCAGATGAGGAAACTCACTTGCCCTCCTGATGAATACCCGAGAACTCCCCCCCGTACGCCGGTTCTTATTTTTCCTCCCTCCAACAAAGCTGAAAGAAGAAGCAAAACTCGTGGACTTTCGAGCTCTGATCCTCGAGCTTGCAAGCGAAGGCGCACGAGGGTGATGGTGATGATGATGATGATGATGATGGAGGAGAACGTGCGTGTTCCAGAACCGAAAAACGAAGCTACCAGATCATGCCTCGTAAGCCTCTGCCCTCCTGCTCCCGACTTCGTAACGCCAAAGGGACAAAAAATAAAAAGGAAAACGCGAAGAAGAAAGGTAGTCGTGAGCGAATTGAAAGGCTGGCTGGCTGGCGCTCTGACTGTGACTCCACGGAAAGCGGCGGGCCCCGCTCGGGCACTCACGGCAAGCAGGACAGATTCAGGAGAGATCTGCGGATTTCGAACGCGGACACGACTCTCCCCCGAAAAGCTCCGCGTCAACGGTCACTGACGGTGACGGCGACGGCCGACCTCCTCCCTTCTTTTGTTTTTTTCTTCTTTTCGCTTTTTCTCTTTCTTCTTCTTCTTCGCTCTTTCTCTTCCTTGCCGACCACCTATTCTGACACGAGGTTCGCCTTTGAAAACGTTGGAATATTATTCGTATGAAATGAAACTTACGCTTTTTAGCCTGAGGTATGTTTGACTTTTTTTTTTTTTTAAACGACTGGTATTTTTCAAAACATATCAATACCGATGCGTAAAACTTAAGGCTTAATACCACAAAAAATTTAAAATTATGCCCATGATGACAAACATATCTTGAGTTTTTGTTTTTGTGACACAAATATTCTGAACTTACTATTGACTAGTGGGCAAATTAAATTTTTTTTTTTTTTGGAGATGTGTATTTGTGTCGCAGTAAATATAATTTAGATTTTTTGTGATATTTATCTTATTTTTTAATTTTTAAATATTTATGTAATATCATAAATCTTGATGGGAAATAAAAAAAAAATGCCTTTTACGTTAAATTTAATTTCAAACAAATAAGTCTCAGAAACTCTGCGATGGGAAGGAAATTTTGAAACCGAAGGAAAATTACGGGTGAAATTTTGAAACCGAAGACAAATTGTCCCGATCAAGTCCCAATAAAAGATGCAGTCGAAATTTAAAAATTGGCTCTTGTTGTTAAATCTGGTGTATGCCCTATTTTCCGTCAACGCTTTACTAATATTTATGGTTTTTTCGACCAAATCTCAACGAAATTTGCTGACTCAACCCTTAAAAAACAACCTAGATAAGAATAATAAAAAAGAAAATCTGGTGTACGCCCTATTAGCCCTCCCTCGTCTCAAAGGTTCGCTTAAGTTTTTTTCCTGCCTTTTAGGTCGGTCCAACATATACAAATTAAAATAATAAAAAGAAAATCCCCTCGCCCCCCCCCGGGGGAAAAAAAGAAAAAGAAAACCCAGAATAAAAAGGCGCGTGGAATCATCGGTGAATAGGATATTATATTTCTATCAATTTAAAAATGAAGTGGGGTCAAACGCAAGCTTATCTTTTCAACGCTCGTGTTAATTTAATATTAATACCTGGGGTTAAGCAAATTTGACCGGGGCCTCCTGCATTAACGACAGGCAACATGCGCTTACGATCTCGTCTCCTAAGAGTTTCAATGGTTTGATTCAGTTTGAATTTTCAGGAAATCTAAATCAAACCGAATCGTTTAGGTGTGTGTTATCTTCAAACCAAATCATGACCCAAATTGAATATAACCAAAACTAAAGACTTGGTTTGGTTTGGTTCCCTTCGATTTGGTCTGGTTCGGTTTTTTTCGATTTTCTTTTTTTGTAATATTGAGAAGAGGTTTCAATGAAAAATGAGAGAGAAATAAACTGTAAAATAAATAAAAAAGGGGCAATTTTCACTTTGGTTCAGTTCGTTAATCAAACTAACAAAAAACGGCTATTTTTTATTATCCGAATTGAACATTGAAATCAAACTAAAAATGCATGAAATTCAAATTTGATTTGATTTGGTTCGGTTCAATTTGGTTCAGTTTTCCGATTTGATTAAGACACTTTACTTGAGCATTATGCGATAATATATTCAACAAGGAGCAATTTGTGGAAATGTGTGGTCAACATTGGCCTTACTACTCCCCAATAATGAGTAAATTACTTGACCTAACGAATGGTCGAGTGGTGACCGGCGACACGGATGGAATCTTACATCACACAGGATCGATTTTCATACGGGTGCGATCGCATAGGATTCAATTCATAGATTCTTGACCACTCATCCAATTCTAGCATGGATGGTTTGCCTTTTGCCCATACAGAAGAGCTACAGAACGTCTGCTGTATGACCACGATACCATTGTTAGAGATATATCTATAGATTTTAGATATCTCCCTTGATACTCCATATATATTTATTTGGATTGTGCATATATTTCTCTTAATTCTGCATATATTAGTCATGATTGATGTCGTAATGTCATGTTATCTTGGATAATTATCTAACGAAGTCTATAGATAGACTTATGTTTTCCTCATCATTATGAGATATACAAAAATATATAAAAATTGCTCAATTCCCCCTTTGATAATTTTCTTATTGTGATTTCAAAGTAGGAAGCCCTAAGTTTAATTCTTTTTAGGCCCCTCATTTATCTCTCTCATTATACATTTGCATGTTTGAAAGGTAACAAGATATTATGCTAGCAACTACAATCAATAAATGCTATGCTATATGCACAATTTTGAGAGATATGGAGAATAGGAGAGAAAAATCTAAACTAGAGAGTTGGGAAAAAAAGTTAAAAGAAAAAAAAAATGTCCAGCAGTTTGGCATGCTGAAGAGAGAAGCGGCTGACCTAGTTGCTGTGTGTTTCCATGCTACAGGATTAGTAGTTATTCAAAAGAAGATGACCCCAGCTAATCGCACCCAATGCACTCAAAATTTCTCAGCATTATCTAGTTAATGCGGAAGAGACAATTGTGTATATTCTCTATATTTTCATGTATATCACACAATGAATTGAACATAAACATATTTATATACTTTACTAGATGACTGTCTAATTAACACGGTATCAACTATAGTCAATCTAGAATATGCACCAATGAGGAAAAAGTATGCACAATCTTGATAGATAATGAAAATTAAGAGAGATATGTAAAATCTCCTAATGTATCTTTAACACTAGCAAAAAAGAAAAAAGAAAAAAAAGTCTAATTGGAAAAATGAAATGGACTTGCTGACGGTGCGAATGAGCAAATTGTATGATTAGAAGAAGTTTTAATACAAAGTTTACGAGATTTTGGTGTTAGTCAAGGGTAGGGATTATAAAGGCTTTCTTATCTTTGAACAGAGAAGTCTCATTGGAACAAAAAAAGTCTCTTATTAATTTGTACTTACGACGCTCCCCATCTTCTTCTGGCCTACAATGGTATGCACACATTCGGCGTCACAGATATAGGGCGTTTGAAAACTTAGTCAACCAATTTGAACGTCGGATTTTAATCTAAATTCGTAAGTTAAATTCAAGATTTACACATGCATAAAATAACTTAAACGAAAAGAAAGGAATGAACAAGGAAAATATCGGTAACTGTTCGTATCTACCGAAAAATGCATTCATCCAAGTTCTAGCGTGGTCTGGAATCTTCTGTATGTGATATACGCTTACCTCTTTACGTTGGGCCTCGGCCAGATCAATCACTCTCTCAAACAACCATTGGGAGCACGATAGCTTCATGCGCTTAGCTTCAAGTGAATTTGGTCTAAAAAATTATTGAGCAAAGCTTAAGATCTGGGAATCTAAATATGCCAAAGGGACCCAATAATGCTTCTATTCTTCATCCATAGGAAAAGTACCAAACAAATTCTAAATTTATTATATTGGTACCAATTTAGTTTTAAACATTTTTAGCTTGGTATCAATTGAGTCAATCTAGCCACTTTAGACTAGAAATTGCTGACGTGTATGTTGACGGTCATTTTTAATTTCTTCTTTTCTTTTCTTTGTTTTTATTTTCTTTTTATCTTCTTCCTTGTTCATTTTGCTTCTTCTTTGACTCGTCATTGGCCATGACGATGGCTGACAAGCTTGGGCTTGGGTAGATCAGGTGAGCTTGTAACTTCTGGTTGTGAACCTTAAACTTGAGCCTTGCTAGCCTTAGGCGAGGCTGGAGCTAGCTTATGGTTGGTCACTGGCCCCATTGCAATGGTTGGTGATTGGCCAAGAAAGAACCAAAAAAAAAAAAGGAAAAGAAAAGTATAAAATATAAAATGATTAAAAAACATGTTTTTTAAAAATAATTTTCCCCATTATATTTTCCTTGCCAAATAACGGAACATATTTTCTAGATTTTTTTCAAGTTTTAGCCAAACACCGGAAAATGAAGTCATTTTCCTAAAAACATATTCAAAAAATGACTCATTTTCCATGAAACAAACAAACCTTATAATTGGAAGAGTACCATCAGGGTTAGGTTTACTTTTCCTTAGAAGAACTTCTAAGAAGAAGTGAAGAGTAATCTATTGCCTCATCATCTAATAGGTTTAAGAAGATAAGGTTGATATGTTCTATTTGGAAGAAGGACACCCTGGGTGTCGGAACTTGGCATGGGGCACGAGTGGACACATAAGTATTAAAACTTCCAAAAGACATATACTGAAGTATCAAAATCAGAGAAGAAATAAATACATAAGTGTCAACAATGAAAATTTTTGACCAAACAACAGACTTGGCTTTTTCCGACGAGATTTTTAATTGACATGGCAATTCTTTTTTAAAAAATTATTCACATAGACATCAAGAGTATGATAAATGATACCATTTTTAGTACTTAAATGATCGCCTCTATAAAACTTGACACCTAAGTATTCACTTTTAACCATGGGTGGAACTTAAATGATCTCTTAAATCATAATTTGACATTAAGTGATCTTTTTTTAACCATGACTGGATTTTAAGTGAATATGGAGGATGACGTTGTTTTAGACAAGGATTGCTAAGTGGATATTTGAGTGAGCCATGCAGACTGGTTTTGTTAATAAAATAATGCCTTGTTAGAAATCCAAGAAGGTTGTTGGAGTTGACACTTAAGTGTCCAATTTTTTAAAAAGTGGTAGTTAAGGGCTTGTTTGTTTGGGTTTTGTTTCCGTTCGCTGGAACACAATTTTTGTTCTTTTGTTCCGCGGAACAAAAAAGAACAAAACCCGTTTGTTAACACTTTTGTTTCCAACGAGTTTAGTCTGTTTACATGTTCAATCCGGCGAGCTGCATTTGTTCGACTTTCAAAAGAAGAAGAAGAAGAAGAAGATACGTATTATACGCATCAAAGCCCATTGCGAAGGGTTTTGTATCTTGAGGAACTATTTCTTTTCAAAAATAGTTTTTCTCTTTTTCTGCTTCGGGATCAATTTCCGAGTAAAATAAGGTATTTGGTAATTATACAAAATTTTCTACTCTAGGAACAGGAAGAGAATAGCAATGAGTTCGGTAAAATTTATAAATTTTCTCATTTATCTGTTTTTTCTTCTTGCTCACGAACCACCGCCCGTCGCCGCACGGCCGTCGCATGAATGACGCATGGCCGTCGCACGACGGCCGCACGACCGCGGCACGATCGTAGATCGTCGCCGCATGATTGGCGCCCATAGCCCACCGGCCGTGGGCTTGGACTGGAAGGCTATCCAAACTAAAAGAGTTGACCTTGTATTTTCTCGAGTTCACTGCGTCGGTTCCAGAGCTGGGTCTCCTTTCTCTGCTAGAACATCTTCGTTGGAGAGGACTAGTCCTACAACCCCTCAAGCAGCTACCGCCTTCCTTACTTTCTTTAAATCCTCACAATTTCAGCTCCACAGGATCGCCACTATTTAACTCGAATGTTCTGGGAGATTTGACGCTTAATTCCAGTCGGTGGAACTTACCCAAAGCCATTGGACAGTTCGAGAAACTAGGGGAGCTTTATCTTGGTCGTCGCAAGGAGTTGGAAGGCGAGATCCCCGATGAGGTAGGACATCTTTCCTCTCTAAGGGTTCTGGATTTATGTTCTACCAAAATCTGTCGAGTTCCGAGAACAATTAACATGGTTTCTTACCTCTTAACACTTGACTTAACGAGGTGTGATGAGATTACAGACTTGCCTGAGCTTCCAACGAGTTTAGTCTCGTTTACATGTTCAATCCGCGAGCTGCATTTGTTCGACTTTGAAAAGAAGAAGAAGAAGAAGATACGTACTATACGCATCAAAGCCCATTGCGAAGGGTTTTGTATCTCGAGGAACTATTTCTTTTCAAAAATCGTTTTCTCTTTTACGCCGGGATCAATTTCCGAGTAAAATAAGGTATTTGGTAATTATACAAAATTTTGTACTCTAGGAACAGGAAGAGAGTAGTAATGAGTTCGGTAAAAATTTATAAATTTTCTCATTTATCTGTTTTTTATTCTTGCTCACGGACCGCCGCACGGCCGTCGCAAGAATGCCGCACGGCCGTTGCACGACAGCCGCACGACCTCGGCACGATCGTAGATCGTCGCCGTAGGATTGCCGCCCATAGCCCACCGGCCGCGGGCTTGGACTGGAAGGCTATCCAAACTAAAGAGTTGACCTTGTATTTTCTCGAGTTCACTGCGCCGATTCCGGCCGGGTCTCCTTTCTCTGCTAGAACATCTTTGTTGGAGAGGACTTGTCCTCCAACCCCTCGAGCAGCTACCGCCTTCCTTACTTTCTTTAAATCCTCACAATTTCAGCTCCACAGGATCGCCACTATTTAACTCGAATGTTCTGGGAGATTTGACGCTTAATTGCTCGGGATTGCAAGAAATTGAACTCAGGGGACTTTCACAGTTGCAGCACTTATCTTTGCTCGGTTGCGAACTTCGGTGCTTATCCATACCGTATAGCTTAGGGACACTGTATGTACGCCTTTGCCCTAATATGATTGAGATTCGGTCTGTAGGGATGTCGGCATCACTGAAGTCAAGCTTCTCTTTGCGTGGGTGCTACTGTGTGAGCATACTCCCCACCTCTATCGGCGACTTGGCATCATTAAAGAAGCTGGACCTTTCAATTACTCGAATTGGAAGCCTAACGGAGTCCGTTGGAAAGCTACAGTGTTTGTCAGATCTCTTCCTACAATTCTCGGGAATCGATGAAATTCCCGGTGCAATTGAAGTGTTAGTAAAGCTGCGGCATCTTCATCTGGCAAGCGATGAGATTAAACAACTTCCATACTTCATTGGAGAATTAAATTCACCGTGCCCTCGAATTTGTCAACTAATGGCTTGCTTAGCTCAAATTCCGAGTCGGTGGAACTTACCCAAAGCCATTGGACAGTTGGAGAAACTAGAGGAGCTTTATCTTGGTCGTCGCAAGGAGTTGGAAGGCGATATCCGCGATGAGGTGGGACATCTTTCCTCTCTAAGGGTCCTGGATTTATGTTCTACCAAAATCTGTCGAGTTCCGAGAACAATTAACATGCTTTCTTGCCTCTTAACACTTGACTTAACGAGGTGTGATGAGATTACAGACTTGCCTAAGCTTCCAACGAGTTTAGTCTGTTTTACATGTTCAATCCGGCGAGCTGCATTTGTTCGACTTTGAAAAGAAGAAGAAGAAGAAGAAGATACGTACTATAAGCATCAAAGACCATTGTGAAGGGTTTTGTATCTCCAGGAACTATTTCTTTTCAAAAATCGTTTTTCTCTTTTTCTGCTTCGGGATCAATTTTCGAGTAAAATAAGGTATTTGGTAATTATACAAAATTTTGTACTCTAGGAACAGGAAGAGAGTAGCAATGAGTTCGGTAAAAATTTATAAATTTTCTCATTTATCTGTTTTTTCTTCTTGCTCACGGACCGCCGCACGGCCGTCGCACGAATGTCGCACGGCCGTCACACGACGGCCGCACGATCGTAGATCGTCGCCGCAGGATTGCCGCCCATAGCCCACCGGCCGCGGGCTTGGACTGGAAGGCTATCCAAACTAAAAGAGTTGACCTTGTATTTTCTCGAGTTCACTGCGCCGGTTCCAGAGCTGGGTCTCCTTTCTCTGCTAGAACATCTTCGTTGGAGAGGACTAGTCCTGCAACCCCTCAAGTAGCTATCGCCTTCCTTACTTTCTTTAAATCCTCACAATTTCAGCTCCACATGATCGCCACTATTTAACTTGAATGTTCTGGGAGATTTGACGCTTAATTGCTCGGGATTGCAAGAAATTGAACTCAGGGGACTTTCACAGTTGCAACACTTATTCTTGCTCAGCTGCGAACTTCGGTGCTTATCCATACCGTATAGCTTAGGGACACTTTATGTACGTTGTTGCCCTAATATGATTGAGATTCGGTCTGTGGGGATGTCGGCATCACTGAAGTCAAGCTTCCTTTTCGTAGATGAAAACCAAAAACTCTCTCTCTATCTCGCTCTCTTGAAATGTCATTGCATTACAAGAATGCTAGACTTGTCTGCATACTCAACTTTAGAGAGGTTGGCTTTTGATAATTGTGGGAGTTTGAAGGAAATAGACAAACTCCGTTGGGAAGTCAATGCACTTGCGTGAACTGAATATCACGGATTGTGAGCTCATTGAGCATGTGCGTGATGAAATTGGAGTGCTAGCGAAGCCTGAGCGCTTCTCTTTGCGTGGGTGCTACGGTGTGAGCATACTCCCCACCTCTATCGGCGACTTGGCATTATTAAAGAAGCTGGACCTTTCAATTACTCGAATTGGAAGCCTACCGGAGTCCGTCGGAAAGCTATAGTGTTTCTCAGGTCTCTTCCTACAATTCTCGGGAATCGCTGAAATTCCCGGTGCAATTGAAGTGTTAGTAAAGCCGCGACATCTTCATCTGGCAAGCGATGAGATTAAACAACTTCCAGATTTCATTGGAGAATTAAATTCACCGTGCCCTCTGAATTTGTCAACTAATGGTTTGCTTAGCTCAAATTCCAGTCAGTGGAACTTACCCAATGCCATTGGACAGTTGGAGAAACTAGAGGAGCTTTATCTTGGTCGTCGTAAGGAGTTGGAAGGCGATATCCCCGATGAGGTAGGACATCTTTCCTCTCTAAGGGTCCTGGATTTATGTTCTACCAAAATCTGTCGAGTTCCGAGAACAATTAACATGCTTTCTTGCCTCTTAACACTTGACTTAACGAGGTGTGATGAGATTACAGACTTGCCTGAGCTTCCAATGAGTTTAGTCTGTTTACATGTTCAATCCGGCGAGCTGCATTTGTTCGACTTTCAAAAGAAGAAGAAGAAGAAGATACGTATTATACGCATCAAAGCCCATTGCGAAGGGTTTTGTATGTCGAGGAACTATTTCTTTTCAAAAATAGTTTTTCTCTTTTTCTGCTTCGGGATCAATTTCCGAGTAAAATAAGGTATTTGGAAATTATACAAAATTTTCTACTCTATGGCAGGAAGAGAATAGCAACGAGTTTGCTAAAAATTCATAAATTGTCTCATTTATCGGTTTTTTCTTCTTGCTCATGGAGCGCCGCTCGTCGCCGCACGGCCGTCGCACGAATGACGCACGGCCATCGCGTGAATGCCGCACGACTGCGGCACGATCATAGATTGTCGCTGCAGGATTGCCGCCCATAGCCCACCTGCCGCAGGCTTGGACTGGAAAGCTATCCAAACTAAATGAGTTGACCTTGTATTTTCTCGAGTTCACTGCGCCGGTGCCAGAGCTGGGTCTCCTTTCTCTGCTAGAACATCTTCGTTTGAGAGGACTAGTGCTGCAACCCCTCAAGTAGCTACCGCCTTCCTTACTTTCTTTAAATCCTCACAATTTCAGCTCCACAAGATCGCCACTATTTAACTCGAATATTCTGGGAGATTTGACGCTTAATTGCTCGGGATTGCAAGAAATTGAACTCGGGGGACTTTCACAGTTGCAGCACTTATCTTTGCTCGGCTGCGAACTTCGGTGCTTATCCATATCGTATAGCTTAGGGACACTGTATGTATGCCGTTGCCCTAATATGATTGAGATTCGGTCTGTAGGGATGGCGGCATCACTGAAGTCAAGCTTCCTTTTCGTAGATGAAAACCAAACTTAAAACTCTCTCTCTCTCTCTCTCTCTCTCTCTCTCTCTCTCTCTCTCTCTCTCTCTCTCTCTCTCTCTCTCTCTCTATTGAAATGTCATTGCATTACAAGAATGCTAGACTTGTCCGCATACTCAACTTTAGAGAGGTTGGCTTTTGATAATTGTGGGAGGTTGAAGGAAATAGACAGCTCCGTTGGGAAGTCAACGCACTTGCGTGAACTGAATATCACGGATTGTGAGCTCATTGAGCATGTGCGTGATGAAATTGGAGTGCTAGCGAAGCCTGAGCACTTCTCTTTGCGTGGGTGCTACAGTGTGAGGATACTCCCCACCTCTATCGGCGACTTGGCATCATTAAAGAAGCTGGACCTTTCAATTACTCGAATTGGAACCCCACCGGAGTCCGTCGGAAAGCTACAGTGTTTGTCAGATGTCTTCCTACAATTCTCGGGAATCGCTGAAATTCCCGATGCAATTGAAGTGTTAGTAAAGCCGCGACATCTTCATCTAGCAAGCGATGAGATTAACAACTTCCAGACTTCATTGGAGAATTAAATTCACCGTGCTCTCTGAATTTGTCAACTAATGGTTTGCTTAGCTCAAATTCCAATTGGTGGAACTTACCCAAAGCCATTGGACAGGTGGCGAAACTAGAGGAGCAGTATCTTGGTCGTCGCAAGGAGTTGGAAGGCGATATCCCTGATGAGGTTAAACATCTTTCCTCTCTAAGGGTTCTGGATTTATGATCTACCAAAATCCGTCGAGTTCTGAGAACAAATAACATGCTTTCTTGCCTCTTAACACTTGACTTAACGAGGTGTGATGAGATTACAGACTTGCCTGAGCTTCCAACGAGTTTAGTCTATCTACATGTTCAATCTGGCGAGCTGCATTTGTTCGACTTTGAAAAGAAGAAGAAGAAGAAGATACGTATTATACGCATCAAAGCCCATTGCGAAGGGTTTTGTATCTCGAGGAACTATTTCTTTTCAAAAATCGTTTTTTTCTTTTTCTGCTTCGGGATCAATTTCCGAGTAAAATAAGGTATTTGATAATTATACAAAATTTTCTACTCTATGACAGGAAGAGAATAGCAACGAGTTCGGTAAAAATTCATAAATTGTCTCATTTATCTATTTTTTCTTCTTGCTCACGGACCGCCGCCCGTCGCCGCACGACCGTCGCACGAATGACGCACGGCCGTCGCACGAATGCCGCACGACGGGCGCACGACCGCGGCACGATCGTAGATCATCGCCGCAGGATTGCCGCCCACAGCCCACCGGCCGCGGGCTTGGACTGGAAGGCTATCCAAACTAAAAGAGTTGACCTTGTATTTTCTCGAGTTCACTACGCTGGTTCCAGAGCTTGGTCTCCTTTCTCTGCTAGAACATCTTCGTTGGAGAGCACTAGTCCTGCAACCCCTCAAGCAGCTACCGCCTTCCTTACTTTCTTTAAATCCTCACAATTTCAGCTCCACAGGATCGCCACTATTTAACTCGAATGTTTTGGGAGATTTGACGCTTAATTGCTCGGGATTGCAAGAAATTGAACTCGGGGGACTTTCACAGTTGCCGCACTTATCGTTGCTCGGCTACGAACTTCGGTGCTTATCCATACCGTATAGCTTAGGAAGACCAGTATGTACGCCGTTGCCCTAATATGATTGAGATTCGGTGCGCGTAGGGATGTCGGCATCACAAGTCAAGCTTCATTTTCGTAGATGAAAAACAAACTTAAAACTCTCTCTTTCTCTCTCTCTCTCTCTCTCTCTCTCTCTCTCTCTCTCTCTCTCTCTCTCTCTCTCTCTCTCTCTCTCTCTCTCTCTCTCTCTCTCTCTCTCTCTCTCTCTCTCTCTGTTGAAATGTCATTGCATTACAAGAATGCTAGACTTGTCCGCATACTCAACTTTAGAGAGGTTGGCTTTTGATAATTGTGGGAGGTTGAAGGAAATAGACAGCTCCGTTGGGAAGTCAACGCACTTGCGTGAACTGAATATCACAGATTGTGAGCTCATTGAGCATGTGCGTGATGAAATTGGAGTGCTAGCGAAGCCTGAGCGCTTCTCTTTGCGTGGGTGCTACGGTGTGAGCATACTCCCCACCTCTATCGGCGACTTGGCATCATTAAAGAAGCTGGACCTTTCAATTACTCGAATTGGAAGCCCACCGGAGTTCGTCGGAAAGCTACAGTGTTTGTTAGATCTCTTCCTACAATTCTTGGGAATCGCTCAAATTCCCGGTGCAATTGAAGTGTTAGTAAAGCCGCGACATCTTCATCTGGCAAGCAATGAGATTAAACAACTTCCAGACTTCATTGCAGAATTAAATTCACCATGCCCTCTGAATTTGTCAACTAATGGTTTGCTTAGCTCAAATTCCAATCGGTGGAACTTACCCAAAGCCATTAGACAGTTCGAGAAACTAGAGGAGCTTTATCTTGGTCGTCGCAAGGAGTTGGAAGGCGATATCTCCGATGAGGTAGGACATCTTTCCTCTCTAAGGGTCCTGGATTTATGTTCTACCAAAATCTGTCGAGTTCTGAGAACAATTAACATGCTTTCTTGCCTCTTAACACTTGACTTAACGAGGTGTGATGAGATTACAGACTTGCCTGAGCTTTCAACGAGTTTAGTCTGTTTACACGTTCAATACGGCGAGCTACATTTGTTCGACTTTCAAAAGAAGAAGAAGAAAAAGATACGTATTATATGCATCAAAGCGCATTGCGAAGCGTTTTGTATCTCGAGGAACTATTTCTTTTCAAAAATCGTTTTTCTCTTTTTCTGCTTCGGGATGAATTTCCGAGTAAAATAGGGTATTTGGTAATTATACAAAATTTTGTTCTCTAGGAATAGGAAGAGAGTAGCAATGAGTTCGGTAAAAATATATAAATTTTCTCATTTATCTGTTTTTTCTTCTTGCTCACGGACCGCCGCACGGCCGTCGCACGAATGCCGCACGGCCGTCGCACGACGGCCGCACGACCGCGGCACGATCGTAGATCGTCGCCGCAGGATTGCCGCCCATAGCCCACCGGCCGCGGGCTTGGACTGGAAGGCTATCCAAAGTAAAAGAGTTGACCTTGTATTTTCTCGAGTTCACTTTGCGCCGGTTCCGAGCCGGGTCTCCTTTCTCTCGCCAGAACATCTTTGTTGGAGAGGACTAGTCCTGCAACCCCTCAAGCAGCTACCGCCTTCCTTGCTTTCTTTAAATCCTCACAATTTCAGCTCCACAGGATCGCCGCTATTTAACTCGAATGTTTTGGGAGATTTGAAGCTTAATTGCTCGGGATTGCAAGAAATTGAACTCGGGGGATTTTCACAGTTGCAACACTTATCCTTGCTCGGCTGGGAACTTCGGTGCTTATCCATACCGTATAGCTTAGGGACACTTTGTATGTACGTTGTTGCCCTAATATGATTGAGATTCGGTTACGTGGGGATGTCGGCATCAAAGTAAAGCTTCCTTTTCGTACATGAAAACCAAACTTAAAACTCTCTCTCTATCTCACTCTCTTGAAATGTCATTGCATTACAAGATTGCTAGACTTGTCCGCATACTCAACTTTAGAGAGGTTGGCTTTTGATAATTGTGGGAGGTTGAAGGAAATAGACAGCTCCGTTGGGAAGTCAACGCACTTGCGTGAACTGAATATCACGGATTGTGAGCTCATTGAGCATGTGCGTGATGAAATTGGAGTGCTAGTGAAGCTTGAGCGCTTCTCTTTGCGTGGGTGCTACGGTGTGAGCATACTCCCCACCTCTATCGGCGACTTCGCATCATTAAAGAAGCTGGATCTTTCAATTACTCGAATTGGAAGCCTACCGGAGTCCGTCGGAAAGCTACAGTGTTTGTTAGATCTCTTCCTACAATTCTCGGGAATCGCTGAAATTCCCGGTGCAAGTGAAGTGTTAGTAAAGCCGCGACATCTTCATCTGGCAAGCAATGAGATTAAACAACTTCCAGATTTCATTGGAGAATTAAATTCACCATGCCCTCTCGAATTTGTCAACTAATGGTTTGCTTAGCTCAAATTCCGGTCGGTGGAACTTACCCAAAGCCATTGGACGGTTGGAGAAAGTAGAGGAGCTTTATCTTGGTCGTCGCAAGGAGTTGGGAGGCGATATCTCCGATGAGGTAGGACATCGTTCCTCTCTAAGGGTCTTGGATTTATGTTCTACCAAAATCTGTCGAGTTCAGAGAACAATTAACATGCTTTCTTGCCTCTTAACACTTGACTTAACGAGGTGTGATGAGATTACAGACTTGCCTGAGCTTCCAACGAGTTTAGTCTATTTACTTGATTGAGATTCGGTCTGTAGGGATGTCGGCATCACTGAAGTCAAGCTTCCTTTTCGTAGATAAAAACCAAACTTAAAACTCTCTCTCTCTCTCTCTCTCTCTCTCTCTGTTGAAATGTCATTGCATTACAAGAATGCTAGACTTGTCCGCATAGTCAACTTTAGAGAGGTTGGCTTTTGATAATTGTGGGAGGTTGAAGGAAATAGACAGCTACGTTGGGAAGTCAACGCACTTGCGTGAACTGAATATCACCGATTGTGAGCTCATTGAGCATGTGCGTGATGAAATTGGAGTGCTAGCGAAGCCCTCGAGCGCTTCTCTTTGCGTGGGTGCTACGGTGTGAGCATACTCCCCACCTCTATCGGCGACTTGGCATCATTAAAGAAGCTGGACCTTTCAATTACTCGAATTGCAAGCCTACCAGAGTCCGTCGGAAAGTTACAGTGTTTGCCAGATGTCTTCCTACAATTCTCGGGAATCGCTGAAATTCCCGGTGCAATTGAAGTGTTAGTAAAGCCGCAACATTTTCATCTGGCAAGCGATGAGATTAAACAACTTCCAGACTTCATTGCAGAATTAAATTCACCATGCCCTCTGAATTTGTCAACTAATGGTTTGCTTAGCTCAAATTCCAGTCGGTGGAACTTACCCAAAGCCATTGGACAGTTGGAGAAACTAGAGGAGCTTTATCTTGGTCGTCGCAAGGAGTTGGGAGGCGATATCCCCGACGAGGTAGTACATCTATCCTCTTAAAGGGTCCTGGATTTATGTTCTACCAAAATTTGTCGAGTTCCGAGAACAATTAACATGCTTTCTTGCCTCTTAACACTTGACTTAACGAGGTGTGATGAGATTACAGACTTGCCTGAGCTTTCAACGAGTTTAGTCTATTTACATGTTCAATTCGGCGAGCTGCATTTATTCGACTTTCAAAAGAAGAAGAAGAAGAAGATATGTATTATACGCATCAAAGCCCATTGCGAAGGGTTTTGTATCTCGAGGAACTATTTCTTTTCAAAAATCTTTTTCTCTTTTTCTACTTCGGTATCAATTTCGGAGTAAAATAAGGTATTTGGTAATTATAGAAAATTTTCTACTCTAGGAACATGAAGAGAATAGCAATGAGTTCGGTAAAAATTTATAAATTTTCTCATTTATCTGTTTTTTCTTCTTGCTCACGGACCGCCGCACGGCCGTCACACGAATGACGCACGGTCGTCGCACGAATGCCGCACGGCCGTCGCACGACGGGCCGCACGACCGCGGCACGATCGTAGATCGTCACCGCAGATTGCCGCCCACAGCCCACCGGCCGTGGGCTTGACCGGAAGGCTATCCAAACTAAAAGAGTTGACCTTGTATTTTTTGGAGTTCACTGCGCCGGTTCCAAAGCTGTGTCTCCTTTCTCTACTAGAAAATCTTTGTTGGAGAGGACAAGTCCTCAGACCCCTCAAGCAGCTACCGCCTTCCTTACTTTCTTTAAATCCTCACAATTTCAGCTCCACAAGATCGCCACTATTTAACTCGAATGTTCTGGGAGATTTGACGCTTAATTGCTCGGGATTGCAAGAAATTGAACTCGGGGGACTTTCACAGTTGCAGCACTTATCTTTGCTCGGCTGCGAACTTCGGTGCTTATCCATACCGTATAGCTTAGGGACACTGTATGTACGCCGTTGCCCTAATATGATTGAGATTCGGTCTGTAGGGATGTCGGCATCACTGAAGTAAAGCTTCCTTTTCGTAGATGAAAACCAAACTTAAAACTCTCTCTCTCTCTCTCTCTCTCTCTCTCTCTCTCTCTCTCTCTCTCTTGAAATGTCATTGCATTACAAGAATGCTAGACTTGTCTGCATACTCAACTTTAGAGAGGTTGGCTTTTGATAATTGTGGGAGGTTGAAGGAAATAGACAAACTCCGTTGGGAAGTCAACGCACTTGCGTGAACTGAATATCACCGATTGTGAGCTCATTGAGCATGTGCGTGACGAAATTGGAGTGCTAGCGAAGCCTGAGCACTTCTCTTTGCGTGGGTGCTACGGTGTGAGCATACTCCCCACCTCTATCGGCGACTTCGCATCATTAAAGAAGCTGGACCTTTCAATTACTCGAATTGGAAGCCTACCGGAGTCCATCGAAAAGCTACGGTGTTCGTCAGATCTCTTCCTACAATTCTCGGGAATCGCTGAAATACCTGGTGCAATTGAAGTGTTAGTAAAGCCGTGACATCTTCATCTGGCAAGCGATGAGATTAAACAACTTCCAGACTTCATTGGAGAATTAAATTCACCGTGCCCTCTGAATTTGTCAACTAATGGTTTGCTTAGCTCAAATTCCGGTCGGTGGAACTTACCCAAAGCCATTGGACAGTTGGAGAAACTAGAGGAGCTTTATCTTGGTCGTCGCAAGGAGTTGGGAGGCGAAATCCGCGATGAGGTAGGACATCTTTCCTCTCTAAGGGTCCTGGATTTATGTTCTACCAAAATCTGTCGAGTTCCGAGAACAATTAACTTGCTTTCTTGCCTCTTAACACTTGACTTAACGAGGTGTGATGAGATTACAGACTTGCCTGAGCTTCCAACGAGTTTAGTCTGTTTACATGTTCAATCCGGCGAGCTGCATTTGTTCGACTTTCAAAAGAAGAAGAAGAAGAAGATACGTATTATACGCATCAAAGCCCATTGCGAAGGGTTTTGTATCTCGAGGAACTATTTCTTTTCAAAAATCGTTTTCTCTTTTTCTGCGGGATCAAGTTCCGAGTAAAATAAGGTATTTGGTAATTATACAAAATTTTCTACTCTAGGAACAGGAAGAGAATAGCAATGAGTTCGGTAAAAATTTATAAATTTTCTCATTTATCTGTTTTTATTCTTGCTCACGGACCGCCGCACGGCCGTCGCACGAATGCCGCACGGCCATCGCACGACGGCGCGGGATTGGCGCCTGACCCCCCCGGCCGGGCTTGGGGAAGGCTATCCAAACTAAAAGAGTTGACCTTGTATTTTCTCGAGTTCATCAGCGCCGGTTCCGGAGGCTGGGTCTCCTTTCTCTGCTAGAACATCTTTGTTGGAGAGGACTAGTCCTACAACTCCTCAGCACTACCGCCTTCCTTACTTTCTTTAAATCCTCACAATTTCAGCTCCACAGAATCGCCACTATTTAACTGGAATGTTCTGGGAGATTAGACGCTTAATTCCAGTCGGGGGAACTTACCCAAAGTCATTGGACAGTTGGAGAAACTAGGGGAGCTTTGTCTTGGTCGTCGCAAGGAGTTGGAAGGTGAGATCCCCGATGAGGTAGGACATCTTTCCTCTCTAAGGGTTCTGGATTTATGTTCTACCAAAATCTGTCGAGTTCCGAGAACAATTAACAAGCTTTCTTGCCTCTTAACACTTGACTTAACGAGGTGTGATGAGATTACGACTTGCCCGAGCTTCCAACGAGTTTAGTACGTTTACATGTTCAATCCGGCGAGCTGCATTTGTTCGACTTTCAAAAGAAGAAGAAGAAGAAGATACGTATTATACGCATCAAAGCCCATTGCTAAGGGTTTTGTATCTCGAGGAACTATTTCTTTTCAAAAATCGTTTTCTCTTTTTTACGCCGGGATCAATTTCTGAGTAAAATAAGGTATTTGGTAATTATACAAAAGTTTCTACTCTAGGAGCAGGAATAGAATAGCAATGATTTCGGTAAAAATATATAAATTTTCTCATTTATCTGTTTTTTATTCTTGCTCACGGACCTCTGCACGGCCGTCGCAAGAATGCCGCACGGCCGTCGTGCGACGGCCGCACGACCGCGGTACGATTGTAGATCGTCGCCGGAGGATTGCCGCCCACAGCCCACCGGCCGCGGGCTTGGACTGGAAGGCTATCCAAACTAAATGAGTTGACCTTGTATTTTCTCGAGTTCACTGTGCCGATTCCAGAGCTGGGTCTCCTTTCTCTGCTAGAACATCTTCGTTGGAGAAGACTTGTCCTCCAACCCCTCGAGCAGCTACCGCCTTCCTTACTTTCTTTAAATCCTCACAATTTCAGCTCCACAGGATCGCCACTATTTAACTCGAATGTTCTGGGAGATTTGACGCTTAATTGCTCGGGATTGCAAGAAATTGAACTCGGGGGACTTTCACAGTTGCAGCACTTATCTTTGCTCGGTTACGAACTTCGGTGCTTATCCATACCGTATAGCTTAGGGACACTGTATGTACGCCTTTGCCCTAATATGATTGAGATTCGGTCTATAGGGATGTCGGCATCACTGAAGTCAAGCTTCCTTTTCGTAGATGAAAACCAAACTTAAAACTCTCTCTCTCTCTCTCTCTCTTGAAATGTCATTGCATTACAAGAATGCTAGACTTGTCTGCATACTCAACTTTAGAGAGGTTGGCTTTTGATAATTGTGGGAGGTTGAAGGAAGTAGACAGCTTCGTTGGGAAGTCAACACACCTGCGTGAACTGAATACCACCGATTGTGAGCTCATTGAGCATGTGCGTGATGAAATTGGAGTGCTAGTGAAGCCTGAGCGCTTCTCTTTGCGTGGGTGCTACGGTGTGAGCATACTCCACACCTCTATCGGTGACTTGGCATCATTAAAGAAGCTGGACCTTTCAATTACTCGAATTGGAAGCCTACCGGAGTCCGTCGGAAAGCTACAGTGTTTGTCAGATCTCTTCCTACAATTCTCGGGAATCGCTGAAATTCCCGCTGCAATTGAAGTGTTAGTAAAGCCGCGACATCTTCATCTGGCAAGCGATGAGATTAAACAACTTCCATACTTCATTGGATAATTAAATTCATCGTGCCCTCTGAATTTGTCAACTAATGGTTTGCTTAGCTCAAATTCCAGTCGGTGGAACTTACCCAAAGCCATTGGACAGTTGGAGAAACTAGAGGAGCTTTATCTTGGTCGTCGCAAGGAGTTGGAAGGCGATATTCGCGATGAGGTAGGACATCTTTCCTCTCTAAGGGTCCTGGATTTATGCTCTACCAAAATCTGTCGAGTTCCGAGAACAATTAACATGCTTTCTTGCCTCTTAACACTTGACTTAACGAGGTGTTATGAGATTACAGACCTGCCTGAGCTTCCAACGAGTTTAGTCTGTTTACATGTTCAATCCGGCGAGCTGCATTTGTTCGACTTTGAAAAGAAGAAGAAGAAAAAGATACGTATTATACGCATCAAAGCCCATTTGAAGGGTTTTTGTATCTCGAGGAACTATTTCTTTTCAAAAATCGTTTTTCTCTTTTTTTGCTTCGGGATCAATTTCCGAGTAAAATAAGGTATTTGGGAATTATACAAAATTTTCTACTCGAGGAACGGGGAAGAGAATAGCAATGAGTTCGGTAAAAATTTATAAATTTTCTCATTTATTTGTTTTTCTTCTTGCTCATGGACCGCCGCCCGTCGCCGCTTGGCCGTCACACGAATGACGCACAGCCGTCGCACGAATGCCGCATGGCCATCGTACGACGGCCGCACGACCGCGGCACGATCGTAGATTGTCGCCGTAGTATTCACTTTTAACCATGGGTGGAACTTAAATGATCTCTTAAATCATAATTTGACATTAAGTGATCTTTTTTAACCATGACTGGCTTTTAAATGAATATGGAGGATGACGTTGTTTTAGACAAGGATTGCTAAGTGGATATTTGAGTGAGCCATGCGGACTGGTTTTGTTAATAAAATAATGCCTTGTTAGAAATCCAAGAAGGTTGTTGGAGTTGACACTTAAGTGTCCAATTTTTTTTTTTTTTTTAAAAGTGGTAGTTAAGGGCTTGTTTGTTTGGGTTTTGTTTCCATTCGCGGAACACAATTTTTGTTCTTTTGTTCCGCGGAACAAAAAAAGAAAAAACCCGTTTGTTAACACTTTTGTTTTCGGAAATAAATTTGGAACAAAAACAAGAAACAAGAAATAAGAAGAACTTGTTTTTGTTCCCGGGAACACTTCCGAGAAACACTTTTTTTTTCTTATTTTCTTCTTCTTTTTCTCTTTCTTTTCTTCTTCTTCTTCCTTTTGCGATCCTGGCCTTGGCCATGGTTGGTGCCGTGGCCCGGCCGGATGAGGGGCCGGCAACCTCGCCCCGGCGTCGCTAGCCCACAGAGGCCGAGCCACGGCAAGGCTCGTCGGCCCGAGCCTCATCGTGGCTGCACGACCTTGTTGGTGGTTGGGCGAGGCCGAGCCTTGCATGGCCACGACGAAGCTAGAAAAGGTCATGTCAGCTGTTTGGTTGGAAATTCTAGCTGTTGGCACTTAAGCATTCCTTTCTTCTCCGATTTTGGTAGTCAAGTATACTTTTGTAGACTTCGAGTGTAATTACCTAGGAGATATCCAAGAGGCATCTATATATAACCCCATTCAAAAACATTATAATTTTCATCCATTCACTTAGATGCCAATTGTCTTTGTAGGTATCAATAAATGCATCTAGTGATTATGGGGTGATCGCAACCATCCAACCAGAGTACACTCACAACTTCAACCCTCTAGCCACCTAAATAAAATATGCCATGGGGGCCTCCATCACCTCCATGTTATTTGGTTTTGGTTATTCTCCTCTTCAAAACAAGAGGAAACAACTTGTGAAGCATGGCTCATATATGTTGCTTTGGATTGTGATAATGGATCATCTCCTGAACTCCTCATTAGTGATTCATGGGCCTGAAAGAGTAACAGTGAATTCAGTTAATCTTATTCTCCTTCACGAGTGCTTTTAATAAGAGACTTTTTCATGCTTTGAAGAAGCGAAAGAAGTTGTCTCATCAACGAACTTGAAAAGCCTTTATAAGTCTCGCATTGGGTCGAGTGAAACACCAAGCTGAATGAAAGCTTAAAGCTCCAATTCTCAATGGCATCTTCTTTTCACGGTGACTCTAGCTCCAGCTCTAGCTTGATGATGTCACCTCCAAGGAGACAATACTTCATAGACTTCAAGCATAGTCTTATAAAGATGTCCAAGATGTATCTATTAGGGGTGTGCATGGTCCGAGTGGCGGTTCCTGACCTAGAATTGGGAACCGCCCGCTAAGAACCGGTTCCGAAAATTTAGAATTAGGAACCGCCCGCTAGTTGCATGGATCCACTCGGGAACCGAACTGTTGGTCCGGTCTGGTTCTTGGGTGGACCCATAGAACCAGTCCAACCTCCGCGCCTTCCCCTTTTTGCCCTCCTCACATCTACTTATTTTGACTCTGTTGACCATGGTAGCTTTATTCTCCTCAAGTACTAGCGCTGCGGCAGCAGCAGTTGTGACCCTCTTGTTGCTTCCATCTTGACCACCACAACCATCTTCGCCACTGCCTCCGCCTCCTCTCGCTTCTCCCTTGAGACCGACAATGAGGAGGACAATGGGGACGATGAGCCATTCTTAGACCTAGAGTTCGCCCTTGTCCCCAAAAATGAGGATGATGGGGGGAGGCCTGAGGAGGGTGAGGAGGAAGAGGGGAGGTAGAAGCGGGACGAGCCAAACAATGAAGAAGATGATAGTGATAGTGAATGTGGAGGTGGCCATGAGGATGGCGACGACATGGAGAGAGTTCAAGTTTGCGGGGTGGGGGGGGTAAAGAGAATCAACTCACTATTTCGCTGAGTTTGGACTAGGACTCGAAGGGATATGAGTAGATCCAGAGGTGAATTAGAGAGGAAGAGGGAGCTTGGGGAGATTTTGAACTAAGAGAGATGAAATAAAGTAGGAGTAGTGAATTGAGACAAGATATTGTAGTCCTAAATTTTAGATTTACTAATTTCTAATTTTTTAAATATTAAAAATTAATATATTATTATAATATAACTGGTTCGGTTCGGGTAGGTAGGTGGGCGGATCTGTTTATGGAACCGGAAACCGGACCGGTACCCACTGGTTCTCATAAATTAGAACTGGGAATCAGACTGGTTCCCTTAAGAACCACCGGTTCTAGGCGGTTCCGGTCCGGTTCTGGGCTATCCGAGCGGGTCTCGGTTCTTTTGCACACCCTTAATATCTATATACACCACCGATTTAGAAAAGTTATAATTTTTAATACTATATATGCCACCAATTCACTTAGATGCCAATTGTCTTTGCAGGTATCGAAAAACGCATCTAGTGATAATGGGGTTATCGCTGCCATCCGACTAGAGTCCATTAACAACTTCAACTCTTTAGCTACCTGAATAAAGTATGCCATTTTATGTGCCCTGAGGTCCTCCATCACCTCCTTGGGTTTTGGTTAATCCCCCCTTCAAAACTAGAGGAAATAGCTAGTGAAGCATGTCTCATATATGTTGCCTTGGATTGTGATAATGAGTCATCTTCAAAATTCCTCAATAGTGAGTCATGAGCTTAAAAGAGTAATGTCACAACCTAACATTGTGTGGACCATTTAGGGTTTGATTAATGGATTACTAAGCCTAGACTAATCTTGGGCTCTCTTAAGCCCGTACCAATTTGCGACTTAAGGTTTAAGTATTTAACATGCAAAAGATTATTGTCTAGGAGTCACCACTAATCTATTTTGGTGGGTCGATTAGAAACTCAAATAAAGTAACATGAGTATTAAGGCGCGTTTGGTAACGATTCTGTTCCTGGGAACAATTTTGATAAGAAATGATTTTTATAATTCCGTTATCAAGAACAATTTCTGAGCAAAAGAACTCGTTTGGTAACTTCCCAAAATTTTTATTCCCGAAATAGAAATACATTTGGTAGGATTCTTAGATTTTTTTTTATTTCTTTTAATATTTTAATTCTTTTATCATATTTTCTTATGTTTTCCTTTTTCTTTTCCACTTCTTGTTTTTACGTTTCCAAATTTATTCCTGGGAAAAAAATAGATTTTTGTTCCTAGAAACAAAATTTTTATTAAATAGGTTTCTATTTTTTTTTTCGTTCCCCGAACAAAAGAACATAAATAGTTGTTTTGGAAACATAAACAATTTTTACCAAAAAGTCCCTTACTTCACCGCTATGAACCGGAGATTGTAGGAATGAAGACTTGATTATGCTATAGTACTCTAATGCTCTTTCGGTACATTTTCTCTTTTATTTTCAAAAATATGTTTATAGGCAGTCTGAATTGATTTTAGCCTAAGTCACTAATATGCAATAGGGTGATCATGTGAGTGCGTAACCATTATTGAACACTCATTGAATCAAATAAATTACACCAAAGGAATTTAACACGCTAAAGTAAGCAATTTTTTTTTTTTTAGGTTTACTCTTCTTGAAATTAAAACCTATATGACATGCACAAGCTATTTCTATATTTTAATAATAACATTTGAAATTAATAAAGACCTTAATTAAACTATCTAACATGAATAGTTATCTAATCTAGTTCAGTGATTATTTTGACCTAAACCCTATCCTATCTCATAAAACAATTTTAAAGATGTAGTATTATCTAAGCGTGCAAGCATTATCAAGGCCCTATCAATGAAATAAAATACTATCTAGAATCTATCTAATTTATTCTAGGAAACATGCAATTCTATTCAAACTAGGCAATGTTATCTAGAAATTTGATATATTTTATCATGCAATCTAATCCATAAAAAAAGAAAAAAGAAAAGGAAACATGCAATCCTAATCTTATTTAGAAAACTATCCTATCTAATATACAATTTGATCTTTTTGATCGATTGGCTGCCAGCTGTTCAATACAAATCCTTATCTACTTCACCTTGCCTATGATACATTCCTTTCTTTCTCACCTCTAGTTCCCTAGGCTTCTGATTTATAGGTGAGAAAATAGGGTTGGTACTTTTCAACTATATTGATGAGAAGCTTGATTCTATAGAACAGCCACCCTAGGGGGCCTCTCAATTCCTTGTTAATAGTAGGATACGACATCCCTAGTATGTCTTTTGTTTTTTGGGATAGACTTGAATCCAATTCTTTCGTACTATAACTCTGAAGAATTCCTTGAAGAGACTCCAAAGAAGCACTTTAGAGGGTTCATCTTTTGGTTGTATTGCCTAAGCCTAAGGAAGATTTTTTGTAAATCTGCCAAGTGGTGGACTCCTTTATGGCTTTCACGACTAGGTAATCCACATCGCATTTTATCCAACCCACTTAAGATATTCGTCAATAATTCAAATAAAGGGTTAAATAATAATAAAATAATCCATTGCCTCACATATTAAATTAACAATTATTCTAAACCTAAACGTCTCAACATGTAGGAAAAATTAATTAAAAAATTGATCAAAAATTTCACGGATCAAATTAGCAATTATAATGATTTTTGGACATCACCAATGCACATAAAAAAATAAAAAAATCATTAAAAAAGTGATCTAAATTCTTACGGATCAAATTAGTAAGTATAATGCTTTTTTAATAATATCATATCGGAAAATGTCTAACATCACAATAGAATCAATATTAGCACGCAATTATCTAATTTAGGCAACAAAAAATCAAGATGACATATGGCTTAAGAAAATTACCTAGTTCGGATGATTAGTTTCCGCAATAGGACTAGCATGGTTTGCGTCAAGACGGGCTCAGTGATGGCGGGCTTACGAACAATGAACTTGCAAAAATAGAAAGCTCACGGAATCGACTTGGTTCGGACATGAGCAGGAATGGCGGTTGGCATTGGGGGTATGGACGGCAACTGGTTGACAAGGAGGTGGCCGATTTTGTCTTGGTTGTTGCAACAGCGAGTGGCGGCGAATAGTAGCAGACTTGTCATCGGGAGGTTAGGATGTAGCAGCTTGTCAACACGTGGGCGGCTCCTCATCAAAGGACCGACAGATGTGGCAGCAAGAGGGCATGGTGACGGTAGGAGCCATGCAAGTGGCAAAGACATCATGGAAGGCAAATAGCGCCTGGTCGTCGTCGTCGTCGAGGGCAATGAGTGAACAATAGTGACATCGTGGGTCGAGGCTCGCTGGAAGAAGGGAGGCAGATCTCATGGGGTCGTGGTCAAGTAGCGTGTTAGGAGTAGGATAGCTACAAGCTCGAAGTCATTGGTGCGGCTAAGTCAAGTGGACGGGTCGTTGCAGGTCAGCAAGCACGATGGCACGATGGCACTCGGGGTAGCAGCGGCGACGGTTTTCGGGGCAGTGGTGACGGTGTTTGGGGCAGCGGCAACAGCGAAACAGCGGCTGCGGGTGTGGGTAGCAAGCATCGGGAATAGGATGGCCAGAGAAGATGAATCCCAACTTTCTTCTCTTCTTTATTTTTATTTCTCTCTCTCTCTCTAATGTTATTTCTTTGCACTTGTCAGAGAAGAAAATACCTCACCTTTTCCCTTATCACTCTTTTCCTAGGGCGTCTTTTCTCTTTTCCTTCTGCACTTTGTTAGAGAAGAAGGAAAAAAACCCTCCTTTTGTTGACCCATTGATGGAGGAACCAAAGAGAAACGCTTTTTTTTTTTTTTTTTTTAAGTCTACTATGCCCTATCATTTTTCTTCTCTTTTCTCATGAACACTCTCTTAGAATTGTGGCCCTCCTTGTCGTGTAATGAGTCCCTTTCATAGACAAAAGGGCCTGAACTATCAAGGGGTAATGTGCATTTATAACACATTTCAACAATACCAGGTATGTGCATTTATAACACATTTATTTGTGATTCATGCATCATGGCTTTAATGTGCTATTATTACTAGAATTCCATGGGGAGAGTCATAACCATGATGATATGTTCTTGCAATGCAGATATCTTGATAATGCCAAATGAGAAACTTTCGATTTAAAGGACTTTTACTCACTCTCATTGGAAAGGTTGTTTTGCCCCGATAATCAATGTGGGCATATGAGAATCACTTTAACTCACTATCATTATGTCAAACAAGGTTCTAAGTAATTATTGTGAATGGTACAATCTTACCAATCTGAGAGGTCTTTAACAGAGACCATAACACAGGCTTGGTAAATGGCTCAACAAATGGGAATCTTTGAGTCAAGGCTATTGAAAAAAGATACTTCACGATTATCTCCAAGTTTATAAGTTAAGAAACCTGTAAAATGAGATATAAATAATCTTACTCGCACTTCTTCGAGTGATGCTTTTAAACATATGAACTTATACATTAATTCAAGTGACCTAATCTGAAAAGACTTTGCAATGGACATAAGATAGGCTAGGTTCATGGGTTGAGAAATGAAAGGATCATTAGGCGCAAAATGTGTTTAGAGGGGTGAAAGTTGGTGATCATCTTGACATTGCCACCTATCTTCTTCTTTGCCATCGGGGATTTTCTTTATATGGAAGCTCCACTGACTCAACATTTAAGTTCTTTGAGTACCACTCCACTAGGGACACAACTTTCTACAATCGATAATCCTTTGTTTGATTTTTTTTTCAATGAGCATTAACCTTACTTTTATCAGGTGCACTACCTTTTCAAGCCAACTAGTTTTCATTTCATTTTTTTTTCTTATATCTATGGCCATCGGCCTTACTTTAATTAGACACACTGTTTTTTTTATGCCCTTAGTTGTAGAACCCATTGATAATTGACTTCAAGAAAATTACACAACATCAAACACACCATGAGGAGCAATTTCATGAAGATAGTTTCCTTAGGTGAGCTACAAAGGAATTTATAAAAGAATTAAAAAAAAAAACATAGCATCACATAAAAAATGTAACGGGATAGCAAGGTATCATAGCATATCAACAATGATTTGACCTAGTAAACAAAGTCTAAAAAAATTTGAAGTTTTACCACGATATAGATAAAATAAAGAAGAACAAACTTCATTAGGACTAGCCTTAGAATTCTTAATGAGAAAATCATACAAAAAATAACAAGATGTCAAACTCGACAAGGGCAAAACAAGAGTTTCGAATTTTACTAGAAACAAGTTTCTTGGCTAACTAAACAAAAATAGAAAACATATCAAACAAAGTGCAAATGATGCAAAATTAATGCCATCAAAAAGACCAAGACGTTAAAACGTGGCAAGTTCAATTAGAATCAAATTCATGATTGAATAGCGACAATTACAAAAGCGTGCAAATCAGCCACAAGCAAAATAGAAAATGATTCATGATTATTGTTTTGTAAAACCACCTAAACGATGCATGAAAAATGTAAAATTCACACACGACCTAGAGCTAAATGCGATGGTTGAATTTGGTTAAGACACTTAACCCTAAATCGAAGTGCAAAAAGTCACATGGATTCATTAACATCAAAAGGTGATTTGTCATTAAGGACCAAATGCATAGCAATTTCAATTATGATTTATTAAATTGATGGAAAGATTTCACATGGTAAATGAAGTTCAAATGGACCATGCCATATATCAATGCAAAGCTTGCGACATGCTCTTAACATGTCTAGAAGACCTCGTGATCTAATTTAGTTCTTAAGGAGCCAAAATAAAGATGTTTTGATAAGTTTGCTATTAGCCTCAATCCCAGCAAATATAACAAAAAAAAAAAGTGATTCTGATGACTTAATGACATGCCAAAATCCTATGAAAAATATTAATGTAGAATGCAATGTCATGATCATTTTCTATGAAGACACCTAAACTTAATTTGATTCATATGAGCCTACACAAAAATCGCACTATAGAGCCATGCAATGACCTTCACAAGTTGCAACATCATTAACATGTCTTCGCACACATGATTAACCTAGTAAACTACGCTCATTTGGCGGGAATTATACCTAGTTAGAAAGCTTGTAATGCATACTACAACTTTTATGAAGGATATGAATTCAATTGATATCATTTCAAAGCAAACATAGATTAGACTTAGCATAAGACAGATTGGCACAAGGAAGATTTTGCAAGGTTTTGCCTTACCAAATCAACTCCAAAAATTATGAGAAAAAAGATATGGTATGACCAAAACATTTTCATGCAACTTCCATGAAGAAAGAATTTCCAAAATCTAATCATAAAAATTAGTAAAAAAAATAGAAAATAGACAACTCAACCAAAGTCTAAACATCAAAACAAAGCACAAATACAATAGAATCGTCTAACTTCTAAGGCATAATTCAAGTACCAAACGAAGTCCGTTTGGGGCCTATAACCTATCAAATCGAAGCTTGTCGAACCTAGATTATATATATAGATGACTCAAGGGAAAAAAATGATGTTTATCACCTTAGATCCGCCTTAACAGAAGGTAACACACAAGCAAACGATTTTTGCAGATCAAGGTAAATGAAAAAATATTCAAGCTCAAACTCATCCTTAATCAATATAACCTCATCACATATTCACATATGATGTTCAAATCTTCATATCTAAGTATAAAATGCGATCCTAAGTTCGAATCCTACCCTTGATTGACTAGTTCAATCTCACTTCATCGGATTAATGATTCAATTAGTACCTTTTGCGGTTTCATCAAATCAAATGCGATCGGTCAATGATTGGATCTTTGGATTGTGTCATGAACCTTGAGGAATGCCGGACAAACTTCAAGGGTCATCAAATTTGGTCAGATCATCAGCCGAACCACCTATCAATGCTCAAGGAAGGAGACCTATCCGATTTGGACCGGCCTAAAGTGCTAGTAAGAAGGAAGGGCGTCAGTAGGAAGGAAGGCCACAGGAGCTTGTCTAGCGGCTATTTGGCCAAACCCTAACCATCAAAGGGTTGGGGATCCATCCAAGGACAAATTAAGGATGATTAGATGGCCGATGGTTGCCGCTAACCACCGATCAAGGAAAGTGAACTAGTTAGAGTTATAACCAATTCCACTGCCAACCTTCAAGGTGCAACTAAACGAGAGGCTATGGTGATTAGAGGGAGGAATTGAGGTGCCAATGAACCAAAGGAGAACTCATCGGTCATTGGTGAAGGTGGAGCGTCACCGACGGGGGCCCTAGTTGGCAACGATCGGCACGATGGAGCAAGGAGGATGGGCAGTGTGCAGGTAGAGAGAGAATTTGGGTGAGAAAAGTGAGGAAGAGAGAATTTTTAAAGAGAATTCTATGCTTTTGATCTGTAAATTGATCAAATGAGCCTCCCTAAAGTTTTTTTTGGAGGAAAAGTCCTTGTATAGTATTGATTTAAGGTTAAATCTCGACCGTCGGTTCAATCCAATGGTCGAAACTTGATCTAACAGTCTAATTAAGCTCATTAGGGGTTAATTCTAATTAAAATGTGTCATATGGTCGATCAGATGGTATTGATTTGCAAAAAATGAGAGTTTAAACACAAATTGCAATTAGGGCCTAATTATGAGCAACTTTGTAATTTCAATAAATCCAAGGGTATTTTAAAAAATTCAAGAAATCAAGGGACATAGGAATAAAGTACACATAATGAAGAATTGATGGGCAGTCGTTGACCATCGAGAATCAGCTAGCAAAGGGCTGAACCAGCTTCCTCCACTGGTGGCTAGTTGGTTTAGTTGAGCCGGTTTGATTGGTTCAAGCCGGTTCGATTAGTTCTTAATTGTTTTGAGTTAGCTAGTTCTTGGGCGTGCGAAATTTTATGCAATTTCGTCCCTCAAGGACCAAATTAGAAGGGAAAACTTACTCAATTTGAGGAACAACGGTCTAATTCTAAAGGGATTAGGCCAATTAAATCACATAAATGATATCTATTGATTTTGTATTGATCTAATTGCTCGATTATTATAAAAAATAATGGACCTACACAATAGGTTCACCTAATTGGACATTATATGCTAAGTCGGATAATCTCACAATTTCTTGATCAACATCACAAATTAATTGAAATTTAAATCAATTAATATTGTGAGACACCTATTCAACTAATTGACCATGCTTAGAATAACCTATTGCATCGAAATTGATTTTGAATTGACATCACAACTCCTATGCTAAAAATGAATCAATGTTTAATAATGAAATCAAAGCTCGATTCACAAAATTAAACCTTAGTCTCTGGATCAACTTGAATTTCTTCAATTGAAGCTCATTAGCTTGGCTTTCCTATATTTAAGGTGGAATTCCTCAAATTGAAAAGTTCTTGAGTGAAGCTGTCAAAAAGAACCCCAGATTCAGATTTATTTTGAGAAAATGAGTGGAATGAAAGCTTTGTTTGCAACTCATAAAGAATTGATTTGGACCCCTTATTTAGGGCCAAAAGTGACAATTCACATTTCGACATGTCCGTTTTCTTAACAAAGTAAACGAGTGAATGAGAAATAGTCCTAAGACCAAATGTTGTAAAAAGAACTAGGCTTAATTATGACCCCACTGATTCATAAACGTTATAATTTTTAATACTGTATACGCCATTAATTTATTTAGATGCCAATTGTCTTTGCAGGTGATAACAAACACATCTAGTGATTATGGGGTCATTGCAACCATCCAATCGGAGTCCATTGACAAATGCAACGCTTCAACCACTCAAATGAAGTATGCCATTCATGTGCCATGGGGGTTTCCATGACCTCCTTGTTATTGGGTTTTGGTTAGCCCCCTTCAAAACAAGAGGAAACAACTCGTGAAGCATGGCCCATATATATTAGGTTGGATGGTGATAATGCGTCATCTTCCAAACTCCTCAGTAGCGAGGCATGAACTTAAAAGAGTAAAAAAAAGAATTCAGTTAGTCCTTTCCTCTTTCGCGAGTGCTCTTACAAGAGACTTTTTCACACTTTGGAGTAGCGAAATAAGTCCCGTGTATGCCAAGCTGAGTGAAAGATTAAAACTCAAATTCTCAATGGCATCTTTGCTTCATGGTAACTCTAGCTCCAACTCCAGCTTGATGACATCGCCTCCTACAAGACAACGCTCCATAAACTCCTAGTGTAGTTTCCTAAGAGATATCTAAAAGGTATCCATATACGCCACCGATTCAAGAACACTATAATTGTTAATATTATATACGCTACTGATTCACTTAGGTGCCAACTATCTTTGCAGGTATCAACAAACGCATTTAGTGATTATGGGGTCATTGCAACCATCCAAATGGAATCCACGGACAACTCCAACCCTTCAACCAACCGAATAAAATATGCCATTTTGTGCCATGGAGGCCTCCATCAACTTAATGTTATTAAGTTCTAGTTAATCCCCCTTAAAAACAAGAGGAAATAGCATGTGAAGCATGGCTTATATATTTTGCCTTAAATTATGATAATGGGTCATCTCCCAAACTCCTACTCGCAATAATGGCATTTCAAGGATCTACGAAGAGATGTATATTCGCAAGATTTGGCCGAAAGAGCGTGTACAGCCGCATTGACTTCCAAAAAATGACGGGAGTATAAATTTTTAAACAATTGCAATACGGCTTGTTTTCTTATGTCATTCACCATGTTTATTATGTGGTTCACTCTAATTTTTGCTTCCATAAGATTCCGTTGAATGTTTTTGCGAGCTTTGGTGTGATTAATTGCATATTCTATTTCAATTGGTGTATATTAATTTGAGATTTTTTGTGGCATTTTGCAAATTTTGTTTCCATTTGATAGGAAAGCCATGAGTATTTTTCTTTATAAGTGCAGCCAATTGAAACAAAACATGCGATTGATCACACAAAAACCTGTAAAAGCATTCAAAAAGGCCTTACAAAAGCACAAATGAGAGCTAGCCATATGTTAAACATGGTGAGTCTAGTGCACATTTGTCTCCGAAAGGATATGTTGCTTATGAGGATTATAATTACAACAAGTGACATGTGAAAACAAATTGTATTGCAATTGGTAAAAATTTATACTCCTACGGATATTTGAAAGCCAAAATTGGACCCGCTCTTTTTTTGGTCGAGTCTTTCGGAATAATAAAATAGGCAAACGATAGATACTTTCCCAAATTAGCAATACATCCCCCTATAAATTCCTTGAGAGGGGTCATTCATCTTTCATCAAATCACTCTTTTCTTTCACCCAAAAAAATGTAACACTTTTATTTGCAAGGCATGACTACCAACAAGAGGAATTTATGTCTGATACGTGTAATTCAACCAAAAGAGAGGGAGGAAAAAAGGAAATCATGGGAGAAAGGTATGCAAAAATGTCATGGTCATCGCAGTCCCACTCGTAACAATTGCGTTTCAGCCAAATGTAAGTCCACCGGGAGGCATATATTCTAAAGACTTGGCCTCAAGAATGCATCTAATCATATTGGCTTCCAAATTTTCGTGGGAGTATTAAGTTTTTTTACCAATTACAATATGAATTGTTATCTCATGTCGCTTGCTATAATTATAATGCTCATAAGCGGCATATCCTTAAGGAGGTGGATGTGCGCCAAACTCAGCATGTTTATCATGTGGTTGGCTCTAATTTTTGCTTCTGTAAGGTTCTCTTGAATGCTTTTACAGGTTTTTGTGTGATCAATTCCACATTTTGTTTCAAAAGGTTGCATTTATATATATAAAAAAAAAATCATAGCTTTCTTGTCAAATAGCAACAAAGTTTACAAAATGCCACAAAAAATCTCAAATCAGTATACACCAACTGAAACAAAACATGCAATTGGTCACATAAAAGCCCATAAAAACATTCAAAAGAACCTTATAGAAGCAAAAATTACAATTAACTACATGATATATATGGTGAGTTTTGGCACACATCCACTTCCTTAAGGATATGCCACTTATGAAAATTATAATTATAGTAAGTAACATGAAAAACAAATCGTATTGCAATTGGTAAAATATTTTTACTTACATGGATATTTGGAAGCCAATATAATTGGACCTGCTCTTGTGGCCGAGTCTTCCGAGTATACGTCTTCTAGTGGATTTATTGCTGCTTGAAATGCCATTGTCATGAGTAGGACTGCAATGACCATTACGATTTTTTACATAGCTTTCTTCCAGGACCTCCTTTCTTCATCCCTATTGTTCGGTCGAATTATACATGGCGGACGGGAATCCCTCTCGGTGGTGGCCATGCCGCAAATGAATAAAAATGTTACGTTTTTTTAAGGCAAAGAAGATTTGAGTGATTTGATGAAAGATGGACCCTCTCAAGGAATTTATAAAGGGAGAATATTACTAATTTGAAAAATTTATTGTTTGCCCATTCTATTATTCAGAAGACTTGGTCGAAACAACGGGAATATAAATTTTTTATCAATTGCAATATAGTGTTTTTTTTTTTTTTTTATGTCCCTTATTGAAATTAAAAATCCTCATAAGCGGCGTATCCTCGAGGAGGCGGATGTTCACCAACTCACAATGTTTATCATGTGGTTGACTCTAATTTTTGCCTCTGGGTTCTCCCTTAAATGCTATTTCAGGATTTTGTGTGACCAATTGCACATTTTGTTTTAATTGGTTGCATTTATAAAGAAAATTACTCATGGCTTTCACACCAATAAGATTGAACCCCTCTCGAGGCCGAGTTTTCCAAATATACGCCTCCCGATGGACTTATCGCCATTTGAAATGCCATCGTCATGAACCGAGATGACCATGACGGTTTTTGGCATACCTTTCTCCCATAATTTCCTTTCTTGCTCTCTCAATCGAATAACACGCGGCAGATGGGAATGTCTATCAGTGATGGCCATGTCTTGACGAATAAAAATGTCACACTTTTTTAGGGTGAAAATTACCCAAAACTATTTCTAAGGTTTTCGAGGAATTCTAATTTTTTTAGAATTTTATAAATTTTTATGAAATTTTGAACTTTCCAAAATATTTAAAATTGTTGAGTTGATATTTTTATGCATTTTCTGGATTTTCTAAATTTGAAAAAATTCTGAATTTTTTCAGGTACCGTTGATACCGACATCTTCCAACACCGATCCGTGCCAACACCGTTAACCTTCCCTTTCCTCGAACCGTCCACGACCAACCCACAAAACCAAATAAAATCTACGCGGATCTGGCTTAGACAAAACGTCGAACATCTGGAGTGCGCCCACTAAAAAGCTAACGAAAGCTCGATCGGGAGATCAAGCAGAAACGACAACCAAGCAAAGTCTAGAGACAACAAATCGCAGCCCGCCGGAGTCGGGTAGGAACTCGGGCAAACCGAAGCGCCGCGAGCTCCGATCCGACGAGCTGAAAAACAGAGCAAAAGGAGCACGTTTGTGCGCTCGGGTGACAGGGCCCTACTCGGCTCGATGAAGGCGGCCAGCAGGCGGGCCCGAGACGGATCGAACCGTGGCCGGCCGCCCTGGCGTCGTCGAGACGAGATCCTTGGGTCGAAGGGGATTGAACTTGAAAAGAGACTTACCGGAAAGATGGACGCCGGGAAGCGCGATCACGGGCGCGGCCAAGCCTCTCTTAGTCTCCACTCTTGATTTCTCGCTCTGCTCTCACTCACGGGCTCTCTCTCTCTCTCTCTCTCTCCCCGCCAGCTGCCCTCGTACCGCACGACATTCTCCTCGCCACCGTCTCACGCAACCTTCACTTGCCATCGTCGTGAGACGTCCTCCCTCCGTCCTTCTCCTCGCGTCGTCGTCCTTCCTCTTGTCCTCATTCGCTGCAGAGGTGCGATGGGATGAAGAGACCCCTGTTTAGAATTTGAGTTAAACAACCGTCCGTGATATCCGTCTATGGAAAATTTGAGTCATGGGCAAATGCTTGCCAAAAACCTCCCCTCTCTCTCTCCAAAATAACTCAAATTCCAACCTTTACCCACAACCGCAGACGGTCTTGATCGTGCGGTCGTGGGTAAATAAATGCTTATTTCAGTTGCCAATTCAAATTCATATTGTCTTGCCCGTTAGAATGCAAAGTTATTTTACCCACGTGGTTATCAGACTTCACGATTTGATCAGGATAAAATATTTATTTCACTTAAATTTTAAAATTATATTTTAATATCGACCCTTTTCTTAAAAAAAAAAAATTGTAAGATAACTGAAGCGAACAAATAAACAAGAACGAGAAATAGGACGGAAAAATCCGATAGCCACCTTGTTCTACGGTACTCGAGGGGTGGCACCACTGTCACCGGAGCCTAGCGAGGATCCTTCCACCCTTGTTGTGGCTAGGCGACTATGCCACCATCCTATCATCGCCATTTCCAATCCAACCTCAACATTTTTTTTTTCTCTGCCTTTATTTTTCCTCTAACTATCCTTTTTAATGAAAAATAATTTTAATGATACTTTGAACTAAGTTGTTAATTGGCACAGAACATGTGTTAGGAAAACCAACCTAAAATTTTAAACCTATAGATAGAAAAAGACCACGTAAATATTAAAAGCATTTAGTTTATATTGTCAAGAAATGTACAACAATAGTGCAAGACCCTCTCATGTGCAAGCTAGATTATTGAGCGATAACACGTGGAGCTTAACCATGACACATGGAATTTGGCTAATAGGGATTGAGACATATATTTGGGATAACACAGGCTTTGACACTAAGGGTGCATTTGTTTATGCGTTTTACTGTTTAAAAATTGTTCCGAGGGGAACGATAAATAAAAAAGTGTTTCGTTCCGGGAACAATTTCTGAAAAAACGTGTTTGGTAAACTTGTTCCGGAACAAAAATAAATAGAAACACGTTTGCTAATTTTTATTTTCTTTTATTTTTCTTATTTTTCCTTTTTTTTTCTTTTTTTTTTTTTTCTTTTCCTTTTTTTTTCTTTTTCTTTTTCTTCTTTTGGCCGGTCGTCGGCCTCGCCATGGCCGGCGACCGCCGACGAGGCCGGCGGCCTCGCCCGGCACGGCGAGGCTCGCCGGCCCGGCGTGAGCTCGAGCTCGCCCGACACGGCGAGGCCGAGCTCGCCGGGCCACCGCTGCGACGCTGGGACTGGTGGGCTCGAGGCCGAGCCTCGCCGGCCGCCGGGCGAGCTTCGGCCCTGCCGGATCCGGGCGAGATCGAGCTCGCCCACTCGACGCGCCGACATTCCGCCGGGCCGGGCGAGCTCGATCTCGCCTGATCCGGCGAGGCCGAAGCCGCCTAAGCTGCCGGGCTCGAGGTTTCGCCGAGCCACCGCTAGGCTCTGCCGCTGGCGGTGGCCCGGCGAGCTCGGGCCTCGCCGACTCGGGCGAGCTCGAGCTCGCCCACCAAGGTGAGGCCGACCGCCTGCCCTACGGCGAGGCTCTGCCTGGCGCCGGGGCCAATGGTCGGTCGCCGCCATGGCGAGGCCGCTACCTGCCAAAGAAAAAGAAAGAAAATAAGAAGAAAAAAAGAAAAAAAATAAAAAGCTGCTTTCTAAGAGCTTCGTAAAACAATAAACACAAATCAAGGCTTGTTGCTTCTTTTGTTCGAATAAAAAGAACAAAAAAGAATGCAAACGCACCCAAACGCTGCTTGTTCCTTTTTGTTCCCAACAAAATAAATTCTGCTCCTCGGAATGTAAATAGCGCCAGCCAAACGCACCCTAAGTTGAGAATAAAGACTATAAAAATGTAATATCGTAGAGAAAATATTAGACTGAATCGTGCGAGCGCAAAATTCTGAAAATGACGTAGAGCGGTGTCTCTATCCACGAGTGCCTTTTTGATTGGGCCACCACAACGCTTGCTCGTCGGCGCCGCGATGTTCTCTGCTTCTGCAACGTCAAACCCCTCTCCCTCTCTCTCTCTCTCTCTCTCTCTCTGTCGCGGACACTATCGGTTTCGCCATCTTCGTGAAACCAAGAGGTACAGTCACTCTTGCCCTAAGCTTATCTCGCTGTCGCTTTCCAAATATCAACTGAAAATGTGAACTAGAATTTGAGTATATCCCCCTCTGCTTGCCAGAGCATGTGTGATGTTGATTCTTGATTTGATCCAACGTTGGTTGTTTAGATAACTCACGAGGCACATGATGATCGTTATTATTTGAAGATAAGTACCATGATTGTGACTTAGTCAATACAGTATCAAATTAATGTAGGAATTTTTCAAAGATGTAATATTTGTATAATGTGACATGTTTG
>NC_052619.1:40495959-40547878 GCF_016545825.1 Eucalyptus grandis
TGGGAAAATAGATTTTGTGGGACTCGGAATTCACGGGGCCAGTCTATTCATATACAGCAGCAGCCAAGATCCCCGCATCGAGGCATGGATAATGGATGAGCACGGGAGAGGAGGATCGTGGACAAAATGGTTCAGCATTGATTGCATTCCTGCCTTCGTAAATTGCAATACACCCCTCGGGAAGAAACCCCTTGCGTACACAAGGAGCGGAAAAATCGTTCTTAAGATGTGTTGACACCTAAAATTTTGGTTAGTTAGGTTTTAATTTCTTTTAATCTTTGTTTTTCCTTTTTTCGGATAATAAACAAAATAAATAACAAAAACAAGAACAAAAAATAATAATAAAAAGCAAGAAAAGCAGTCAGCCCCCTTTTCTTTCTTTTTTCCTTTTGCACGACTTGGCCCCACCCCTCTTTTCCCCTTCTTTTTCTTTCTTCTTCTTCCCTCTTCTTCTTCCTCGTTCCTTCTTTCTCTGCCTCTGTAGTTCACGCGCAGAGGATGACGACGCGCGCAAAGGACGGCCTACGGCCGAGGGGAGTAGGCCGACGCCGGCCGAGAGGATAAGATCTCGGCGCCATCAATGCCGAGCACGCTTCGCCGGATAAGCTCGGATGGGACGCCGGTCCAAACAAGGAGAACCGCTCGGCGCGCGAAGGGGACCGCCGGTCGAAACTCCGTCGACCGGACCTCCTCGCCTATAAATAGAGGAGCACCTCCGTCGACGAACGGCATCGCAAGCTTGGACATCTTTCCACCGAGAGACTTCGGGAGGAATCGAAGAGCGAGCGAGAGAGAACTCGGGTCGCGAGCTCGGGCCGACCTCCCACCGAGAGACTTCGGGGAGGCCGCCGGCGAGCGAGTCCGAGGAGGTCGATCCGGCCGGTGGAGGCTCGGGATCTCGACCGGAGTGAGGGAGATTGGCCGAGGGAGAGGGTCGGTCAAGGTCCGATTTGGGTTCGCCGTCGCTCTTGTTGACACCCCGACGCCGCGTCGAGCCGTGCCGCTGCCCCCACACCGCCGCCGATCGAGTCCCGACGTAGTCGCCTCGAAGGCTCGTTGCCGTCCCCGCCGAGCCGTGACCGATCCGAGAGGAGCCGAGACAGGAGGACCGGATCTAAGAAGTTGAAGACCCGCCGTCACGACCGTCGCCGCCCGTCGCGTCCGTCGCTGGGGCAGCCGCTCCACCACCAACGACGCCGTCTTGCCGACCGACAACGCCGCGCGCCATACCTCTCCACGTACAGTGTATCACCCCGCTTGGCTGTCGCCGTTTCCGCTCGAAACCCTCCCGCGCCCGAGCCCCTAAGCAGATCCGGTCCTCGGTCGCGCTCCGTCCACCGTTCTTCTCTCGCATCTCCATCCGTCGCCGCCGTTGTACCGCCGCACCACGTCCTCCCCGCGCGCTGTCCTCTCGTTCGTGTCGCCGCCGTGCCGCCGCCGCGCCGCCGACGCCTCCCCCTCCTCGGCGCGCGACCGGAACCTTAGGGTTCCCGATTTTCCCAGGCCAGGCCTCGGTCGTCGGATCGGACCGGCCACGAACCGGGTAGGGTTTTGCGTTCGAGGCCGGGCCGAAATCGGGTCGGAAGTCGGGTCGGGTGCTGGAGCCGGGTCGGGTAGGGTTTCTGCTGGGAGCCGGTCATGGAGCGGGTCGTCGGCCGGGCGGTGTCCCCGAACGCCCTACCACGACATCGTTTCAAATTAAAAAAAAAATGAGTCGCTCGCGTTTCGGCGGCCCGGGTCGGAACCAACTCAACCGAATCCGACCCAGGTCGGTTTTATTTTATTATCTTAATATATTATAAAAATAAAAAATAAATATTTTATTTAAAAAAATCAAAAAGTGTTTTATTTTCAAAAAAATAAAAAATGTTTTAATTTCCAGAAAATCAAAAACTATTAAAATTTGTTGAAAAATATTTTATTTTCTAAAAATCGAGAAAATCAAAAATAATTTATTTTCCAAAAATATCAAAAATATTAAAAATATTTTATTTTTCGAAAAAATCAAAAAAATCAAAAATATTTCATATTTTCCAAAAAAAGCCAAAATTCAGAAAAAGCCAAAAAGACTTGTATTTTTCCAAAAAAATCCAAAAAATCCCTTTTATGTCCAAAAATGAGAAAAAGACTCAAAAAAATGTTTTTCCTCCAAAAAATGTATGGAAAAAATCCCTCAAAAATCCAAAAAGCCTTAGGGTTTAAACAAGATTAGGTACCGAAAGGGCATTAGTGATTAACTAGTGTAATCAAGTCCCCGATCCTAATTTCTCTGTTTCTATGCCAGAGCGAGTATTTCTCCCGATACTTCGCCGAGGGTTTTCTAATTGACCCACCCCAAACCGATTAGTGGCGACTCCGTTTTAAAATTAATTTACAGGTTAAAAACTCAAACTATTAAGTCGTGAATTGGCGGACTTGGGAGAGTCCGGGCTTAATTAAATTTAGCCGAGCCATTAGCCTCCTTAGGCGCTCGTACCCGATTGCGGGCGCCGGAAAAAAAGAGGTCGCGACAGCTTGGCGACTCCGCCGAGGACTTTGAGGACTTAGGCTTTTTTTTTGTCTTGTTTAAATTCTTTTGCTGACTTAGGTTTTTTTCATGCAGGGTCAAAAGCTTAGAAACTTATTTTTGCTTAAAATAGATTGTTTTGTAATTATAAACTCTGTGTATCCTTAAATGTTTTAGCACCGCACATGACATACACAACCCGGCCGCCGGACTTGGGCCGCCATAGGATTTCGAGGATGGTGTTAAGAAAGATACGACCTCGAACGCGAGACTGCGATGTAAAGGTTGCCTTTCTTTTCCCCGAATTTCTTAGCCGAGGTTAAGGGGGTATGCTTGCTAACGCGAGACTCGCGATGGGCGGATACCTTTTAATTTCATCAAGCCTTCGAGTTAGAAATCGAGCCGCACGTCTCATGCGCATGTCTTTGTGCTTGCCATTTTTCTTTAAAAGCAAAGTGATTTCTTTACTTTTTACTCGTCTTTTATTTTGGCCCATGGCAATTTAGGATAAGCTTTTCAAGTCCCAGTTCATATGCGATGGGGAAAGACGATATCCAGCTTCATTCCCGCTCCCAAGGCGAGCTCTTCGATGGTGGGGTCAATTAGATCGCTTTGCCCAAGAGCGCGTGAAGGCCAAAGTCGGTCATCTCCTATCGTTGATTCAAATCACTGTTCGTCCCGAAGTCATACAGGCCATGGCACATTTCTGGTGCTTGAAGACGACTACTTTTATGTTTGGTGGGTTTGAGCTAACCCAACTCGAAGAATACAACATCATCACTGGAATGCCTCTCGAGAAAAAAGCTTGTTAAGCCATCGACAGTGCTTCCTCCCGTGGCAAGGGTTAGCGCGACTTTTAGGAACCGAAATCCATGTCATGAGACAAATTCTTGAAGGCAACCATAATACATGCCCACTAGAATTCATGAATGCCTGTTTTCAAAATCAGCCTATGACACAAAAAGCGAGATTTTCCTCCCGGGTTTTTTTTTTTGGGTTCATCATTTTCCCCATCAAAGAAATGTCATAAGTCCTAAGATGGCATGGATAGTTGATCAAATCTTGAGGGGGCAAAATTATGTCAATATGATTTTAACTGAAACATTCTTGTCCTTTAATCGTTTTAAAGACAACACGGAGAAAATCATGCGAGCCTCTCCTGAAATTTTACAAGTCTGGTTCTTTTCTCACCTAAGCGAATTCCAATGCTTCATGCGATCATCTGGAATGAATGACTTCGAAAATCCATTACAAAAATTTATGGTTTTAGGACCATACATTCCCAATCAAAGCTGTTTAAATTGGATAAATTTCCTAAGAGACCCGGCTCCTGAGGCATTCCAATGGTGTGCTGGTTGGTTCTATGAAAAGAGAGCTCGCTTTGCTTTCAAGCGCCGCCATCCAATTCCGCTGCCGGCCTCACCGGTGCTTTTTCCTATTTCCCACAACGGGTGGCACGACAAGATGGAGCCCTTCAGAGATCCCGCCATCTTTTAAGAAGAGGACCCCTCCACTTCTCTTCACTCATCAAAATTTTGAATACATGGTTGACATTTATGAAGAAGCATGGAACAAGTGCCATCGTAAAAGGATCGTGGTACCTTAAGGGCTTGAGGGAGAAGAAAAGCCCACCACGCCTCCATGTCCTACATCCACAACCATTGTATCCCGACAAGATGGAAGCCATCGTCCCTCACTCAATCGAGAGCAGCCAGCACGAGCAAGCGAGCTCATGGAGAGGGATTTGGGAATGGATTGGATGCACACCTCAGAGCCAGTTCAAGGAAGCAGGCATTCTCGCAAGAACAAGGCTCCCCATCGCATATAAATTGGCAATCATGTGCCCCTTAGTGTAAATAATGTGAAAGTTCTGTCCCATTGTTTAGGGACTCTTGTTTAATATCTAGTATTTCATCCTGTTTTTTTCAATTTCAAGTTTTAAGTGTTAGGAGCTAGCAGTCTACAAATCCTCTTTTGATAAATAAAAAAAAGGCAGTTAGATCATTGCCATGGGTCAATCTTTGTTTACTTCCGTGCTCATTCATTGTTTTCACAACGAACAGGTAATTATGAATCGCCGACCACCAATTGCTCGTGAATGGCCTCATGCAATAGGACCCGATCAGAATGATGTACAAAATCTCCTTATTAACATTGAAGACGGCGTAGGACGATGTCCATTGTCCTTCAACAACTCTCAAGACAAATGAAATCCACTCAAGCCGAGCCCAACTCTATAGTTGCCTCAAACACCGTCATGACACCCGCAAATTTGCTAGAAAATAGCCGTACCATAAACAGCTTGAAAAGATCATGAAAAGTTAAGCCACTGCAGAGCGTAATCCCATGGACTGTCCAATTACACCGGCATTAAGATCCCTGAAAAACTCAAAGCACCTGAATGCGAAAGGTATGCTGATACCTCCCGCCCGTAGACCTACTTGCAGCCTACCCGGTTCAAGGATGATTCAATCATACCAATCGAGCTTGACTAGCCCTGCCTTGCGATGGTACATTGTCAAGAAGATTAGTCCCCTTAAAACCTGGAGGGAACTAAGTCATGTTTTTCACCAAGAATATGATATTGACATCAGCCCTGACATAGCCTTGCCCTATGAAGAACTGATGATCGCGGAGCACGAGAAACCGTTAGTCGCTGAGATAGGAGAAGAGCATGTCAATGAAGCCTTGCATGATAAATGGGCAGCTGAACAACACCTTGTTACTGGGAAATTTCCCACTAGGAAAGGCAAGGAGCCTTTGTACGAGATCCAAGACACAGAGCCTCACTCAAGACCGGGGCACGACAAGACAATTCCCCAAGCTTACTCCAAGAGCTAGGGTCCAAAGAATACCAACTCCTATCAACTTGGGAAGTGAATCGATAAAGAAGCTCTAGTGTCTTTCACTCCCCTTGACAGAATCGAGCCGGCGAAACGCAGGGCCTTACTCAAAAGGTTTGGACCAGGGCCAAGAAAAGAAAGCCTAAGTAGATCAATTCAGCATCTACTGACGAGCCACCGCACCAAAGCTTTGAGCGTTCCCAAGAATACAGCTTTGAAGGCTACCATCCCCAAGAGTACAACTCTAAAGACTTCCCGGCCCTAGAATACAACCCCAAGGACTTCCAAATTATTTTGGCAAAAGTGAAACAGACGATTCATCGTATAATCAAGTTTCCTACTCATCCGGGGATGAAGGCCCGTCAGAAGAGGAAGCATACGTCTTTATCCGCCACGATCCTAACGAAGTACTAAGCTCTTCCTCTGACCATGAGGATAGCTTCAATACTTCATCCTCATTCGGAAATTTTGACCCAGAAGAAAGCAATGGGGTAATCTCGATAGAGTCCAACTTCCCCGAAATAGAAAAATTCACCACTACAACGATATGCAGGGGGAAAACCATTGGCCTAACCAAGATACATCAAGCCCGTCTTGCCCTCATAGGATCATGAGCCCCATAGAAATGTGGATACCCAATCTCCGCAAGTATAACGGCACGCTTGTCCCGTGGCCCACTTGCAGATCTCCATGCGAAAATGAGTCGGTACTATGGCCCGATGTCGTTCACAACTCAGGCATTCCAAGAAACTCTTACGGGGTCTGCATTGCAATGGTTTATCACAGCCAACATTTATCTTCTAAAGGATTGGAATGAGCTGACTTCCACATTCTTACATCGCACTAAAGCCGATCGGAACCGAACGCCTTGTGAGAGCTTGGCTCACTTCACAAGAAAACCAATGGAAGATTTTCGATCATACGCAGGAGGTGGAGGGCTTTCATGATGCAAACCCACCTCAACTCGGCTGAAGAGGAGTTAATGATAAAGCGTTCATAGAAGTTTTGTCTTGCAAGCGCCGTTGGCTGCATGGGTTACACTTCCGTAACTTCAACGAGGTAGTCATCGCATGCGAATACTTCGAGCCCATCAAGGCGAGGAATTCAAAGACGCTTAGCTTCAAGACCAGCACTATCAAAGCACTCATTTACACATGAGTTTTCATGGGTTTTACTTGTTTTTATAATTTCATGTTTCTTATCTTGTCTAGTGTGCTACTGTTGTATTTTCCATGCCAAGTACTCTATTGTGCAGTTATAATATTTTGTTTTAAGAGCATGAGGCGGTACTCCAAACCAGCCCGGTGATGCTATCCAACCATAAAAAAATATACCATCCAAGGAGAATACTAAGGGCCGGGCTTCCTCATGCTTTTTCTCCCCGAATACATATTTTGAAAACAAAAAAACACTTCATCACCAAAATCTTTCAAAAAAGATGATAAATTTAATGATGTTTGTCTTTCTGACTCACTCACTTCATGTCTCAGAAGATCATTCCCGTCCCCTTTGATTTAGTGTGACAAAAGGTATTTGAAACTGGCACATCATGTGAGCTCGCCAAATTCAAAAATACCCTTTCAAGAAGACAATGGGGCAAATAGAAAATATCATCCCACTTCAAAGAAGGTAAGTTTTATTCTCTGAATATAATTTTAGAAATGATGTCCTTTCTCTTCTATTTACAGGAAATGAAAAATAGGACGTAATATGTACAGGCATACGGTTGGAATCAAGCCGTTCCCAAGAGCTCTGTACACTCCACCTTGCTCCTACCCAACTCCTTCTCAAGCCGGAGCAATATCTTTTCCTCACGACATGCCTGAGCAACTAGATCCTGTGGTTTCATTAACGGGACTTCCAGCTTCGACAAGCCCAAAAGCACAAGGAAGGGATCTTTTCTCTTTCTTTGAATTGGCTACTGTCAACAGAGAAGAAATCCGTACGATGAAGTAGTCTCTAGCCCCTATTCAAAATGAGGACCCGGAAACCCGACTTCCTATTCGTACGCATGCTCTCGCAAGAAGTAATTGCCATCGAGAATTGGAGGTTTTGATTGTCCATCTCAAATTCCATAGAAGCTTGAAGTACATGACTTTGCTTAATGCTGTTAATGGTCATATAGTCAAAGACATAAGAAAATTCCACAGAAGGAAGGCGTTGAAGATGAATCAACGACCAGCAATCATGCATACATGGTCACAAGTGAGGAAGGCCAATCGAAAGAAATGTCAAACTATGCCAAGACGAAAAGGCTGTCGTCGACATTCAAACATCATCGGAGTCAGCAAATACAAACTTTGGAGAAGAGTAATTTGGTATCGTTTCCAATACTCCCCTTCTTTGAATTCACTTTTGACATATTCCCCTATTGACAGGGAGCATCACAATTCAAGAACCAAACTCAATGGTTAGGCAAATCAATATTGGCCAAGCTAGTACGTGGAAATGACCCACATCAAATTCACTGGCTTCGTGTAAAAAGACATGTCATCCAGAGCTAATTCAGAGAATAATTGACCTAATGAAGTAAGGGACATAGGACTTCATGTCCCCTCTCACTTCAAGTTCACCCAATCATCTGCAAACCAAAGGAAGGGTAAAGTTGTATCGATTCCAGTTATTTGACTCTTGAAAGAGTTCATGACTAACACATTCCCTCTTGTTTGTTGCAGGATCACCTGACTGTCAAAAGCAAGGATAACGAATCAATGAGAAGCATGTCTTGTTTGTTGCAGGATTAACTGACTGTAAAAAAAAACAAAGATAACAAATCAATGAGAGGCATGACAAACTCTCCCAAGCAAAATGACGTCTCAAGTATTGCCAAAGCAAATGACAGAAAATCTTCAGGCCTCAACTCACATTTAATTTTGGCCAAACTAATTGATCTACTTGTACATCTTCTCTTCTGCAGGGGCAAAAGCAGAGTGCCCGATCAGATCCCCAACCCCGGCTAATCCTTCATGTGTCATATCCCTAATCAATAGGGACAATTATCGACACCCATTTGTGAATAACCCTTTTGATGTTCAAAATTTAACATATTTGGAAACACCATTATGTTAACTCTTAAAGTTGTCAATAGGGTCTTTTTTGAGTCAAAACCATTCACTTGTTTTGAAAAGTTCAAACTCTATCATATTCAAAATGTGGCATGTCATTTCCAGATGAATTCCGCATGATGATTTCGTCTGTCTAAGTCACTGATTCCACTGAGGATTATTAGAATAGACAGCTAAGTGAAGAATACAAGATTAATTGAGCATGCTAGATGAGGCGTGTCGAATGATGACAGTAAGCCATATCCTACACACAGCCCCCATCTATACACTTGTGAGATGAGTGCAGAAGATTCCATGGCTGCGGGGTAAAGAGTTCTCTCGCGAATGGTACGATAACCAAAATAGGGAGAGGCATTCCATCGCTCACCCCATTGAGCCCCATACATTGGTGAAGCTTCTCTCATACCCCCGTCAAGAACAACCCCTACACCGCGCATTAGAAGCGAAGCGCATCACAAGGTGAGAAGAGAGATAGAAATTTTCTTGCTCGCACTTGCATCAATCTTTGGGTGTCTTTATTGCATATGAACACTCACATTAATTTAAGTGCCCTAGAATCATGAAGAGCAATTCTTTCTTTACGCACTTGTATCTATTGTACAACTCAATTGAGTCTGTAAATTCACCCCCACATGGAGGCAAAACAAAAGTTACTACCATTTAAGCAGCATGGCCCAGAGCGCGCCTACTGAAGATGAAGACTCAAGAGTCTAATAACGGTGCTTCGGTTGAGCTTGCCAGCCAGTTCCTCCAACGACAATAATGAAAAAACATGGGCATAAAAAAAAAAAAAAGCAAAGTGTACCTGGTAAAAGCAAGGTCAATGCCCATAAAAGAAGAACTGAATAAAAATAGGGGCATGAAAAAGCAAGCAGCCGGTAAAAGCAAGGCCAATGCCCCCAAGCTTAAAAATACAGCCAGGAAAAAGTTGCTGTTGTGGTCCATAGAACCTCCATCGACAAGAAAGACTAGTGACAAATGCCAAGACAAATACGGACTCTCACCCTCTTACATGCGAGCCAAATCTCTGTTACATTCCCATTGTAAAAGTCTCTTCAGATTAGGGGCACTTCAATTAATGTAGGATTTCATATGTTTATAAGCATCGCTCGAAGAAGTACGAGCAAGACTATTCTATCTCTTTTCGCAGGATTCTTGACTTGTAAACCCGGAGATGATCGTGCAGCATTTTCGTCCATCGCCTTCAACCTTGATGGCCCCCTTTGATGAGCCGACCAAGACTTCATCACAGCTTTAACAAAGACCTCTCACATTGGTAAAGTCGTACCGTTTGAGAATACTGCACTCGCCGACATGATGACAAAGAGATAGTGTGGTCCTTATGAATCCCGCATCAATGGTCGATAGCCTTTTCCATGAGAGTGAGCGAAAGTCCTTTCGGACCGAAAGTCCCTCATCTCGGCATGCTCAAGACATCTACATTCTAAATGAAGGTTGTCTTTCAAAATCTTCCCTGGAAATCAAAAGATACGAACGACAAAATTATCATGCATGAATCTCATTTGAACTCATGAATTTACAGCATATACAATCATGTGTGCATATTGTGCTAATAATGACATACTGCTCGAGATTAGAGGTATTGCTAGGTAAGCATATCCCTATCCCCCTTTATCGTTGAATACCTACCACTGTCTAGGTACTCTCCTCTTGACACTCGACCTATTCGAGTTGTCCTCAGAGTATTGATACTTGTGACTGACCAAGTATCCCTTTATCGTTGAATACCTACTGCTGTCTAGGTATCCCTGTTGTCTTTGAGTACCGGTCACCGTTCGGATACTCCCTTTTTCTGACACTCGACCTGTCCGAGTTGTCCTCAGAGTATTGATACTTGTGACTGACCAAGTATCTCTTGTAATACCTATTGCTGTCTAGGTACCCCCATATCGTCAAGTACCCACCGTTGTCTAGATACTTCCTTTTCATGACACTCAACTTGCCCAAGTTGTCCCCAAATAATAGCAGCTGTTCAAGCATTCCATTGCTTTGTGTGCCCGCGCCTACCTGTGTATGCTTTCTTACACTTGGACCAACCGAGTGGTCCTGTGTTGTATCATTAAATACTTGTGTTCATCCAAGTATTCCAAGATTTTGTACACCCGTGGCTATCCGTGTGTTCCACCCTTTTAAGTGCTCGGCAATCCAGTAAGCCTCATGCTACATTCAAATTCGCTTTACCAGAGGTGAGAGACCTTCACGAATATCCTGTGCACGTCCTCGATATTCCCATTTACCAGAGGTGAGAGACCTTCATGAATATGCGAGGCATGCCCTCGATATTCCCAATTACCAGAGGTGAGAGACCTTCATGAATATCCAAGGTACGTCCTCGATATTCCCAATTACCAGAGGTGAGAGACCTTCACGAATATCCTGTGTACGCCGATATTCCCATTTACCAGAGGTGAGAGACCTTCATGAATATGCGAGGCATGCCCTCGATATTCCCAATTACCGTGAGGTGAGAGACCTTCATGAATATCCAAGGTACGTCCTCGATGTTCCCAATTACCGGAGAGGTGAGAAACCTTCACGAATATCTCGAATGTACGCCGATATTCCCAATTACCGTGAGGTGAGAGACCTTCATGAATATGCGAGGCATGCTCGATATTTCCCTTTACCAGAGGTGAGAGACCTTCACGAATATGCGAGACCCATCCTTGATATTCCCCTTTACCAGAGGTGAGAGACCTTCATGAATATGTGAGGCACGTCCTCAATATTCTCAATTACCAGAGGTGAGAGACCTTCACGAATATCCCAAGTACGTCCTCGATATTCCCTTTTACCAAGAGGTGCGAGACCTTCATGAATATGCAAGGCACGTCCTCAATATTCTCAATTACCAGGAGGTGAGAGACTTTCACGTATATGCAAGACCCATCCTCGATATTTCCACACGAATATCTCAGGTATGCCTTGATTCTTCCTTCAGAGTTTGTACCTGTGATCGTCCAGGTACCCCTTCGATACTTGTGATCATCCAAGTATCCCCAAGAGTTTGTACCTGTGATCATCCAAGTACCCCTTCAATACTTGTGATCATCCAGGTATCCCCAAGAGTTTGTACCTGTGATCGTCCAGGTACCCCTTCGATACTTGTGATCATCCAGGTATCCCCAAATAGTTTGTACCTGTGATCGTCCAGGTACCCCTTCGATGCTTGTAATCATCCAGATATCTCCAAAAAGTTTGTACCTGTGATCGTCCAAGTACCATTTCGATACTTGCAAACGTCCAGGTATCCCCCAAGAGTTCGCACTTGTGATCATCCAAGTACCAGTCCATTGCCTATGATCAGCCAAATGCCCCTTTTGATGCCGGCAAAGGCCCAAATATCCTTCAGGTTAGTACTTGTGAATATCCAGGTACTCATTGATATGCTTGTGAATGTCTAGGTATCTTCCAACAAAACAAATGCCCTGAGAAAGGTCGGCGCATTCTCCCGAGAAAGGTCGGGTTCCAACTGGTGTTTTCGACGCAAGTCGACGCCCCACAAATCGATGCCCCGAAAAGGTCGGCGCATCCTCCCGAGAAAGGTCGGGTTCCACTGGTGTCTTCGACGTAAGTCGACGCCCCACAAATCGATGCCCCGAGAAAGGTCGGCATCCTCCCGAGAAAGGTCGGGTTCCAAACCGGTGTCTTTGACATAAGTCGACACCCCAACAAAATAGATGCTCTGAGAAAGGTCGGCGCATCTCCCGAGAAAGGTCGGGTACCAACTGGTGTTCTCGATACAAATCAGGCACCCACAAATGAGATGCCCTGAGAAAGGTCGGTGCATCTCCCGCCAAGGCGACCGAAGAAAGGTTCGGGTCTTAGACAAATCATGGAATGTTTTAACAGGCGACCGAAGAATGGTTCGGGTCCTGGAGAAGCAACTTCCCGTCACGGCAACCGAAGAATGGTTCGGGTCCGAGACAAACCACGATTACATCCAACAGCGACCAAAGAATGGTTTGGGTCCTGGAAGAGCAGTCTCCCGTCAAGGCGACCGAAGAAAGGTTCGGGTCCTAGACAAATCATTGATTGTTTTAACAGGTGACCGAAGAATGGTTCGAGCCCTGGAAAAGCAACCTCCTCATATCACCAGGTAAGATGACGCCTTGATACTTGCCAAAACTCGGGGTTCACACCCTATCTCACTCACTCCCAAAGTAACTACGTGTATCTTCTTATCTCGTCTTAGTATATGCAATGTTATATTGCTCATTTTCTGCATAGGACACTAGGTCCTAAATATCATATAATCTATTGCATATATATAGACAAAAAATTTAGGTATCCGGTTTATCTTTGAATGCAACCTCTGCGAACTCACCTTCAAAGAGGGGCAGCTGTTGACACCTAAAATTTTGGTTAGTTAGGCTTTAATTTCTTTTAATCTTTGTTTTTCCTTTTTTCGGATAATAAAGAAAATAAATAACAAAAACAAGAACAAAAAATAATAATAAAAAGCAAGAAAAGCAAAAGTCAGCCCCCTTTTCTTTCTTTTTTCCTTTTGCACGACTTGGCCCCACCCCTTTTTCCCCTTCTTTTTCTTTCTTCTTCTTCCCTCTTCTTCTTCCTCGTTCCTTCTTTCTCTCCGCCTCCGTAGTTCACGCACAGAGGATGACGACGCGCGCAAAGGGACGGCCTACGGCCGAGGGGGAGAGGCCGACGTCGGCCGGAGAGGATAAGATCTCGGCGCCATCAATGCCGAGCACACTTCGCTGGATAAGCTCGGATGGGACGCCGGTCCAGCCAAGGAGAACCGCTCGGCGCGCGAAGGGGACCGCCGGTCGAAGCTCCGTCGACCGGACCTCCTCGCCTATAAATAGAGGAGCACCTCCGTCGACGAACGGCATCGCAAGCTTGGACATCTTTCCACTGAGAGACTTCGGGGGAGGAATCGAAGAGCGAGCGAGAGAGAACTCGGGTCGCGAGCTCGGCTGACCTCCCACTGAGAGACTTCGGGGGAGGCCGCCGGCGAGCGAGTCCGAGGAGGTCAGATCTGGCCGGTGGAGGCTCAGATCTGACCGGAGTGAGGGAGATCGGCCGGAGGGAGAGGGTCGGTCAAGGTCCAGATTTGGGTTCGCTGCTGCTACTGTTGACACCCCGACGCTGCGTCGAGCCGTGCCGCCGTCCCCACACCGTCGCCTCGATCGAGTCTCGACGTAGTCGCCTCGAAGGCTCGTTGCCGTCCCCCGCTGAGCCGTGACCGATCCGCGAGAGGAGCCGAGACAGAGGACCGAGATCTAAGAAGTTGAAGACCCGCCGTCACGACCGCCGCCGCCCGTCGCGTCGCGCTCCGGGCAGCCGCCTCCACCACCAACGACGCCGTCTCGCCGACCGACAACGCCGCCGCGCCATACCTCTCCACGTACATGTATCACCCCCTCTTGGCCGTCGCCGTTTCCGCTCGAAACCCTCCTCACCGCCCCGAGCCCCGGCGGGATCCAGTCCTCGGTCGCGCTCTGTCCACCGTTCTTCTCTGCATCTCCATCCGTCGCCGCCGTCGTACCGCCGCACCACGTCCTCCCCGCCGCTGCCTTACTTCGTGTCGCCGCCGCCGCCACCGCCCGGACGCCTCGTCCCCCTCCTCGGCGCCGCGAATCGGAACCCTAGGGTTCCCGATTTTCCGGGTCAGGCCTCGGTCGTCGGATCGACCCGGCCACGAACCGGGTAGGGTTTTTGCGTTCGAGGCCGGGCTGAAATCGGGTCGGAAGTCGGGTCGGGTGCTGGAGCCGGGTCGGGTAGGGTTTCTCTGGGAGCCGGTCATGGAGCGGGTCGTCGGGCCGGGCCGGGTGTCCCCGAACGCTCGGCCACGACATCGTTTCAAATTAAAAAATGAAAAATGAGTCGGGCCCGCGTTGCGGGCCCGTCCGCGTTTGGGTCGGCGGCCCGGCCGAACCAACCGCGGATCCGACCCGGTCGGTTTTATTTTATTATCTTAATATATTATAAAAATAAAAAATAAATATTTTATTAAAAAAATCAAAAGTGTTTTATTTTCAAAAATATAAAAATGTTTTAATTTCCAGAAAATCAAAAATATTAAAATTTGTTGAAAAATATTTTATTTTCTAAAAAAATCGAGAAAAATCAAAAAATAATTTATTTTCCAAACATATCAAAAAATATTAAAAAATATTTTATTTTTCGAAAAAAATCAAAAAAATCAAAAATATTTCATATTTTCCAAAAAAAGCCAAAAATTCAGAAAAAGCCAAAAAGACTTGTATTTTTCCAAAAAAAAATCCAAAAAATCCCTTTTATGTCCAAAAATGAGAAAAAGACTCAAAAATGTTTTTCCTCCAAAAATGTATGGAAAATCCCTCAAAAATCCAAAAGCCTTAGGGTTTAAACAAGATTAGGTACCGAAAGGGCATTAGTGATTAACTAGTGTAATCAAGTCCCCGATCCTAATTTCTCTCGGTTGCGCAGAGCGAGTATTTCTCCCGATACTTCGCCGAGGGTTTCTAATCGACCCACCCCAAACCGATTAGTGGCGACTCCGTTTTAAAATTAATTTACAGGTTAAAAACTTAAACTATTAAGTCGTGAATTGGCGGACTTGGGAGAGTCCGGGCTTAATTAAATTTAGCCGAGCCATTAGCCTCCTTAGGCGCTCGTACCCGATTGCGGGCGCCGGAAAAAAAGAGGTCGCGACAAGATGTATTGGAATCGGATGGTTCTGTTCAATCCGGAGGATAATACTTGGAAGGAATATCCTATACATATAGACTGGCTTAACGGATATGCAATATATTTGGAAACTCTTCTTTCTCCTTATCTTGGTGATCAGCCATCAAGAAACTAAAGCCTATAGGGACTGCGTTATTGGATATCCAATATATTTGGAAACTCTTCTTTCTCCCTATCTTGGTGGTCAGCCATCAAGAAACTAAAGCCTTTAAGAGTCATTCTAATTTATTTGGTTTTACTGTTTTCTTTCTAGTTTAACTTTTTGGAGGATAACTGGCCATCTTGAACTATTGAATGATCTCATGAATTTTGAAAATGAAACAACGGAGTCTATTATAAGATATGGTCATTCTTTAGTAACTTCATTGTGCTTTTAGTACTCTATCCTCACCAGATGTAGGTTAGATCCCTGCTTGATGAATGGCCATTCAATCACTTCACTAGCTAATGTTGTCCTATCTAATTTGGTGTAATTTCACCGACATCTTATTGGGTCTTGTTATGTGGTAAACATTCAACTATAATCACGTGAGTCATGGTAAACATTCAACTATAATCACGTGAGTCATTCATGCATATGTAGTTGTATTTATTGGCGTGTAATGAAGAAAACCAGGTCACTTATCTCATGGCAAATGATAAAGTGAAGAAGATATCATAAGATATGAGTACATGGGTATCCTATGTGAAATTCAGGTGATGCAGTTTAAGATACTGTCTAAGTGGGGATTATGGAACTCTTCACGTGAAGTTCTTGTTTAACACACATTTTTCAATTTCATAAGAGCCCTTTAGTCATAATTGTCCTGAGATCACAATATGCATCTATCTCACTCTAGCATGCAGTGCAAGTGCAACTGGTTATCCTATCTATTTCTATTTCGAATGTCAAATTAATCCTTCACATGCCTTCGGCCCTTGCTAAGAGCATTATTCCGGTCCATGCATTATTTTATTATTTGCTTGCTTTGGCAATCTTAAGCAAGGAAAATTACCCTTTAGACTGTATATTGGTAGATCATGTTTTCTCATGTCTTCATATAGCCTATGTTGTTGCCATTTCTTGAGCCAATGACACCCAATTATGTGATTAGGTTGAACTGAGCAACTTCAAGCTCACTCTTGATTTGTAAAGATTCAGTATTGGACTAAACGCTACAATTAGTCCCTGTTGTTTTAACTGCAATAGTTGATTAGAGACACATTAAATGTAATTAAGATGAGTAAATTTAGTATATGAATAAGAGACCCGTTGCCACCACAACAGGAAATTAGAACAGTCTATTGCGATCTTATTTAGCTAGAGGATTTTTAGATCTTAATAATGATGAATTCTAAAACTACAAATCCTGAAGAATCTAGGATGCTAAAGAGTCAAACCAGTCAATGCATATCAAACTAATATGAATGCAATCTATCCTATTATGCAATGCAATTTTTTTGTATATTCAAGATAGCAAAGTTTTTTAAATTAAAGACATGTAATATAACTAGCCCATATAATCCATATATTCATCACAACCGCAAAATAGCAAACCAAGGTGATCACGAATCCAATCTTCCGTCTAAAGCTCGAATTCTCAATTATAGGGAACTAAATCTCAATTTTTAAAAATATGCAAGAAGGACCTTAAGAAAAAGTTAGGTGTTAACATCATACAGGTCATTCACATTCTGAATAAGGACATTTATAAGAAATTACTTTTCCATAACATGACCTGGAATTATTGCACTAAATTGAACTTGAGACCTCAGGTTTCTTGTGAGGCCTAAAATTCCAATCCATTTATCAGTCCACCAACGGTTCGTTAGCGTGTGCTTTAATTTATTTTGATTTTTCTTCATTTACTTCTTTTTTCTTGTTATATGATGCCAGTTGATACTTATATGTTTGGCTATCAATTTGAAAATTACTGCAGATAATGCAAATCAGTTTGATATGAGCCAAACTATTGTGGTTTGAATTCTTCATTTCCATATTTTAAGTTGGCTAATCATATGTTATTGTGGTTTGAATCCCTAGATAGGATTTCTTATCCTATCCTATTTGTTCTTATATGTTTGGCTATCAAATTGAAAATTACTGCAAATAATGCAAGTGAATTTGATATGAGCCACAATTTGAATTCTTCTTTTCCATATTTTAATTTGGCTGATTATATTTTATTGTGATTTGAATCCCTTGATATGATTTCTTATCCTCTCATATCCAGTCTTTATTTATTTGGCCGTCAAATTAAAAATTACTATGAATAATGCAAGTGAATTGATATGAGCTGAGCTATTGCGGTTTAAATTCTTCTTTTCCATATTATGATTTGGCTAATTATATGTTATTGCGGTTTGAATTCTTGGATATGATTTTTTTTGTACTGTCCTTATATGTTTGACCGTCAAATTAAAAATTGCTGCGCATATAATGCAAGTGAATTTGATATGAGCTGAGCTATTGCAGTTTGAATTTTTCTTTTCCATATTTTAATTTGGCTAATTAGGTAAGCCTCGCATTGAGGGCGGGCGAGTTGCCTTCTGTCGTCAAATTGGGTGAGATTCGAACCTTGAAAATAGCATGACACGAGGAGTTGCAGCGAGATGGAGACACGAGGATGGAAGTTGGGCTATCGGTGGTATGGGCAACGAGGGAGTAGCAGATTCGGAGGAGGACGTGCGGCAAAGTAAGTGGCTGTAGTTCGCTGGGGTTGACGTTGGTGAGCTGGACGAGTGGCTGCGGAAGGAAGACTCGGTGGAGGGAGACAAACGTTGGTGGAGGTTGCTTCAGTGGGATGGCAAAGGGGAAATGGGCGAAGGAAAAGGAACACGGGCGGGCGTTGAAGAAAAGAGAAGTAGAACCGAAGGGGGTCGGGGGAGAGAAGCTGGTCGAACGAAGAAGAGAGGGAAGGGAGAGAGAGAGAGAACCAAGCCTTGAAAGTCAAAATAAATATCCTAATTCATGATTAGCAAACCACAAAAGTCTTCGGCCCATCCAATGGAGAATTTGCTCCCATTTCACCCAATTTAAGTCATTTTGGTCTAGATAATTATGCCCATTTTCAGCCAACCTTTCCAATGGATCACCCAAGGGCCAAATTGTTCACAAATCCACACCAAATGAAGCCAAATTGAGGACCAAACTGCAACAGCCCATCACCCCTACGAATTTGCACCATCTCCTCACCATTTACTTCAATTTGGTGACCCAAAATTCTTCTAATAATGCCCATCCGAATTTGCAACTCTTTTCCGAATCGTCCGTATTGATTTTCCGTAAAATCTCGGGCTAACCGAAATTTTTCGAAGGATCAGTCGACATTCCTAAAATAAATCATGATATGACAGAAATTTCAATTTTTGAAATCGGGTTCAAATTCGCGGTTAATTTCAATTTGACGCGATTTTAGCGTAACCTAACATGTCGGGTAGCTTAGGAATTTTAGTACAATTGACTCGTGGTCAATTATTTTCGAGCCACATCGTGCATTTTCAACACATTAGCGACTCTTGGTTGTCTTGAAAATCTCGAGATTTCAAATATGGGCACAGGGTACCAAAACGACAGAAAAATCGGTCTAGTGTTGATCGACAAGAATTATGCAATCTGGTGGAATCACCCACACTTTGATCACATATCACAGTTAAATCGACCTATCTCTAGTCTCTAATCAATTTTTAACTGTACCATAATGACCCTTGCAGATTAACACAATCGAGTAGTTAATTCCTGGTCGAATTCTCATGTCTATTGCGTTTATACTCCTTAACGGCTTCACCTGATAGACTAGTTACCTCATGAGTGTCCAACTTAAAGAAAAGAACTATAGGCGCATTGATGAAAAGCCTAACTTATTCAATCAAAAGCAGAACCTGAAAATCAGAATGTCACATTTATAGAATAGGATTCCGCTTTCCTTTTGTATTCGGCTAATTAAATGTTAACAGCAATGTGAACTAGGGCATTATGAAATAATTAAAAATACTTTAAGTTGCTTGAATACCTGTAATGTAAGTACATTTCTATATACGTTAATTTAAATTCATTTTTCAAACAACTCATATCTTTTCATCAGGCTAGGTTTGTTGACAAATTTCAAGTATCATTTTAGTATTTAAAATGACCGTTTCGATCACCATTTCAAAAAGGGGTGTCCGTCCACATCTGAATGTTGTGTTTGTCGACAACACTAGGCACACTTTTTTTTTGGAACAAAAAAATGAAGGCTAGTAGTAAATAAATAAACAATAAGCATATAAACAAATAAAAAAATTAGAAACAAATAAAAATAAAAGAAGAAAGAAGCCAATTCGGTTTTGATTCCACTCGCATAGCCCACAAACGATCCAAGCCCAACAAGGGCACGAAGTGGAGAGCCCTCACTATTAACCGACAATAGCATCCACCATCCATGGTCTCCAGACACCGTGTGCCGTCTCCGATCATCAACAGCCACCATCAAACTCCCATCACTGGCCGCCATAAGCTCTATCACAACTGAAATAGAGAGGCTCGTGCACAACAGCTAATGTATTTTTTATTTGATGGGCCAAGCCAAGCTCATCTGCCCATGTTGGGCCAAATCTGGCCTATAAAGGAAGGGTCCATAAGAGAAATAGTAGTTATTTCTTAAGTGAAAATTACCGCAATATATAAAAGAAAAAAGAGAATGTTGAAAACTATAATAGACAGAATGTAGGGTTCCCTTTTTGAAAACAGTAAACTCTCTCGACGAATGGAACTCCAAAGGTTTCGATTGATGCCTTTGAGATTACAACAAGTATTTAATATGTGGCAAACAAGGTATGTTTGTCTTTGTGAAATGCCTTTTGATCAGTGTTACATGTTTCTTGGACACGTTTTCGCGTTTGTTTTGGTATTTAGTTGTTCGAGTATTGATTCGCTTTTTGAGGAATCCATTTTAGACATTGGTATTAGAGCGATGTTGTTCATGTTTTCCAATCATTGTTAACGTTTATAATTGGTTTTTTACCTGAATTTTTTAGAAACATTGCCGTTGGACGCTCGGGAACAAAAATCCCAACACCCACATACTATTCATCCTTCTTTTTGATTTTTTTTTAGTCAAAAATCCCAATACACTTCTTTGCTCGAATTTTTTGTTGACGTTTTATTTTTGATAGTATAGGGTCGTAGTTCTCGTCAAGACGAGAAAAATGACCAGTGGAGCATTGGACAATCCCCTATATATGGCTAGAAGAAGACTAGGTCATCGACATGTGCACTGTACGTGTCAAGGAAGTTCCTAGGCGCGTACGCTGCATACGCGCGGCAACTGCTAGTGCACGCGTGGCATGCGTGAGGCAAGAATTTACACTTTTGCCTCTTAATTTTTCATGAAATTATGGTTTTACCCCTATTAGTTGTTTTTACAATTATGCCATTATTTGTTCTTTGATATTACTATTTTGCCCCTCACTAGCCTGCTGCCCCTTGACGTGACCAGGATGACCGTTGATGACCTAGTCATCCGTTGACTGTCGTCAACCACCGTTGACCTATGACCCAAAGAAAAAGGAGGAGAATGTGTTTTTCAATTATGTTCACTACCATTTTTGTTCTGCATTTGTTCTAATGATGCGTTTCATATGTACGCTTATATTCTCGAGAACACATGAACAAAAGGCGAGACTTGAAGGGCTAATAGAGGAATTAACCGATTATCGGTGGAATGACAATAATATAGTGTCACATATGATCAAGGTCAACAAGATGATACAAAGAATCATTTGAAATGGTTACATAATGCTGGATTTTTAGAAGATGTTGGCCCTAATGAACACTCTTCCATTAGAATGGCCCTTAGGTTGAATGCAACTTGGTGCAGAATGAATGCGCCTTGGAGGAGCTGTAAGGGTTCTCCGAAAGTCTTTTCATGGTTGCCCAATGTGCCTTTAGAATTCTTAGGGGAATTTTTTAAGAGATTAGAAGAGACATTCCCCATTGATGAGATTGATGAGTATCTTTGAATTTATTTATTTATTACTTTTCCTTTGATTAGTTTGAGATATTTTAGGTGTAAATATTTCTTTTCATGTTGATGTTGACATACTTCTACTAAATATATTACTTCGTGTACATGATATATTTAGTTGATGTAAGTTCAATGTTATTTATTGTCGTAAATTATTGTTTAAATTTATAATTATTTGTGGGAAGTTCAAGAAAGTTTTAGTGACTTTACTGAACTTATTTTTGCATAAATGACCATATCAATGATAATTTCAAATTAGAATTTTTGGATGATGATTGGAAATAACCTTTCGACTCTAAAGCCTTATTTGATTTTATTCATTAATATGATTAGTTTATGCAAAATAGTGCATAAATGTTGAGCATTAATAATTTGTGTAAATATGTCCGATTTGTTTAGATACATTGGATTTGGCTTCTAAGAACATAATGGCTAAACTGGACAAAGATGAGAAATTGGACAGCGAGAATAAGAAGCACTAAAAGCTTTTAACCAAGTTATGGAAAAACTTTAGGATACTATATGCTACCTTGAGCTAGCAGAGGACCACATTTTGGCAGTTAAGCCAAAAATAGATATTTGTGAAGAAAAAAGAAGAGAACTTGTAATTTTATTTGAATCAACTTAAATTTGAAAATTCATCAAATACTTAATATGATTATTATGCCAGTCTTCTTTAATTACCATTTCACGCATCATGTTGAAATTCTTCTGACTATTATTTGTGTTGAAATAGTAGTGAGTTTTCTTTATCATACAAAGAAGTGTGTGTGTGTGTGGTGGGGGGGGATGTATTATAAACTTGTTACCCCAATTCTTTTATACCGAAAAAAGAAATAGGCATTCTCATGCGTGCAACAAAGAAGAGAAATTATAATTTTATTTGATTCAACTTTAATTTGGAAATTCATAAGATACTTAGTATGATTATTACGCCACCTTTGTTTTTAATTACCATTTCATGCATCATGTTGAAATTTTTCCGATTATTATTTGTGTTGAAATGGTAGTGGGTTTTCTTTATCATACAAAGAACTGTGTGCGTACATATATGCATGGTATTATAAACTTGTAACCCAATTCTTTTATACCAGAAAATTAAAAGAAAAAAATGGCATTGTCGTGTGTGCAATAAAGAATAGAAAATATAATTTGATTTGATTTGAATTGAATTTGGAAATTCATAAGATACTTAATATGATTATTATGCTGGTCTTTTTAATTACCATTTCACGTATCATGTTGAAACTCTTTTGATTATTATTTGTGTTGAAATAGTAGTGGGTTTTCTTTATCACAAAGAAGTGTGTGTGTGTGGGCGTGCTCGCGCGCGCGCGCGAGCGCGGGCGCGCGTATATATATGTATATGTGGTATTATAAACTTGTAACCTATATTAGTTACATTGCATTAATCATCAATTGGTGTTAATTGATTATATTTCTGTTAATTAGTTTAATTTTTGTTTGTAAATAAATTTTAACTAGTGGATGAAACTAAACCCATATCATTTAATAAAAATGTAATATCTTAGAAAATTTACAATTCCTAATACATAAAAGTTGAAAGGACATCAATTCAATACAAACCAATGCGTAAAACAGGAAAAATACTGATTTTGTAAATATTCAAAGATGAAATGACCGTTAAGTTTATTGTATAAGTTTAACCATAAGGAAATGTTGCTACTCAATAGATGTGAATTGCCGTTTTGTAACTTGGCTGAGGTGTCTTAAATCACCTCGATGATTAGAATGGAGAACTTATTTTGGCTTCGTTTGTTTAGCAAAAATGATTGCTTGTAGTACTTACAAAAATAAATAAATGAAAATATTTTGATTATCCACGTAGATATTTAGACATAAATTGTTATTCATAAAGGAAATATTTTTCGTTGACTAATATTTCAAGCATTATAAACGATTAATTTTAGGAAAATATTTTCTAAATCATTCATTTTTCGTAAAATAAATGGACCATTAGTATTATGGACGATGTGAAAACTAGTAACTATATGATTTATTTGTTTTGCATTATTCACAAAACCAAGCATGACCAAGCATGCTACCAAGAAAAGGCTATTGGTCCTTGAGGAACTATATCCCAAAAGATTAAATTTCAATTTTTCACTGAAAACTTTCAAAGTCTCCACACACCAAGGTACTAACAAAAATGTAGGTTCTTCAGATGCACGATGTTTCGAAAGAAATATTGTTGTTTGAGGAACGAGCATTTTTTAAGATATAAAGACTAGATTTCAAATTAGATTCATAAATATTCCCCTCTTTGTTGCATTTCATGTTTTTCGCAAGTGAGTAGTATCGTGATCCATAAAACTGAGTTTAATGGCATTTCCATAATTACTTTAAGCTAGAGGGAGCATTTAGTCAATTTGTAAGTGTTGAGGGTATTTCGGTCATTTTTCAAGCCTATTGGTATTTTGGTTATTGTCATGAGATTGGCCCAAGGTGGTCCAAGCCAGCCTCGGCGAGAGACAAACTACATTATTTCCTATGTTAAAGATAATTATCATACTTTCTTTTGATTATCGACATCTCTCAAAATTGCACATATATTGCACGTATATTGTATGTATATCGTGCATAATCTTGATTAAGATATTATCTTAGGATAGTTATATGAAATAGTTTATAAATAGGATGATGTACTCTTCATTAATATGTACATTGAAATATATTCAAATTTCATATTTCTTTATTCTGTTTTTATTTATTTATTTATTTATTTATTATTGTTGTTGTTGTTGTTGTTGTTGTTGTTGTTGTTGTTGTTGTTGTTATTTATTATTATTATTATTATTATTATTATTATTATTATTATTATTATTATAAGTACTACTACTACTACTACTACTACTACTACTACTACTACTATTACTATTATTATTATTACTACTACTACTATTATTATTACTATTATTACTATTATTATTATTACTATTATTATTATTACTATTATTACTAATTATTACTATTATTATTATTATTATTATTGTTAAGGATATTTTGCAATGTCAAAGATAATTATGGTGTTTTCTATTAATTATTTGAATCTCTCAAGATAATATGTATATAGCATATATATTACCACTTGATTATGCATAACCTTGAATTACGAGTTGGATTCATAGACATTTCCCTCTTGTTAACGATTTGTTGCATTTTGTGTTTCTATATGTGAGTCTCATCACCGATTTTAGAGGCATTTCGATTAACAGGAGCATTTAGGCAATTTTCTACGTCTTAAGGGTATTTTAGTTATCATCATGAGATTGGCCCAAGGGGATTTGAGCTAGCTTTGGCAAGAGACAATGTACATTATTTCCCATGTTAAAGATAATTATGATACTTCATTGTGATTATTTATATCTCTCAAGATTGCACATATATTGCACGTATATTATGCATAATCTTGATTGAGATATTATCTTTGTATCATTATCTAATATAGTTTATAAATATGATCATGTATTCTTCATTAATCTATACATTGAAAATACATAAATTACATATTTTCTTCTTCCATTTATTATTATTATTATTGTTAACTCATAAAGGATATTTAGCACTTTCAATAGGATATTTTCCTATGTCAAAGATAATTATGATATTTCTTATTAATTATTCGAATCTCTCAAGATTGCACATATATTGCATATATTTACCATTTGAGTATGCATATTCTTGAATTACAAATTGGATTCATAAATATTCCCCCTCTCGTTACGATTTGTTACATTTCACGTTCTCATATGCGAGTAGTATCATCACCCATAAAACTGAGTTTAAGGGCAATCCGATAATTACTTTAAGCTAGAGGGAGGATTTAGTCAATTTTATAAGTCTTGAGGGTATTTTGGTCATTTACAAATATTTCTTATTTTCCTAGACTTTTAAAATTTTTTATGCAATTTATGAATTTTTTTATTTCTTTTTATCAATTTTCTTTATTCTTTATTTTTATTTTTTATTTATTATCTTTAAATATTGAAGATGGACTTTGGCTGCGTTTGAACTACTTTCCTAAGGACCTTTGGGGGCTAAAGGCCTTTGGGCCAAGGAGAGAGTGTTTGGGAAGATATTTTTACTTGCCTTTGGGAAAGGCAAGCCTTCCCAGTCGCTGAAAGCCCAAGGCACTCCTGTGGTTGCCTTGGGCATTCAGCCTTCTCGGAAGGCTAATGGAAAGTAAGACAATTTTTTTTTCCATAAATGTCCTCGCTAACATTTCGTTTTTTCTGATTTTGTCCTTGTAACTATTCACTTTCTTCTTCGTTGAGGTTGGCCGGCAAAGTTGCGCTGAGCTGTGAGGGGACGGCAACAAGTTGGACAGAGGCGGCAAGAGGCTGGTGTGTCACGGCGATCGTTGGCGGCCAGTCACGTGACCTCGGCGACCCCCTACGAGTTGCGTCGCCGCGACTGCTGCAACCCTCGGCAACCACCCAGATCTGGGTCGCAGCGGACCGCCGCAACCTTGGCGACACCGTGACGCCCGGCAGATCCGGGTTACCGGAGGTCTCCGCGACTGATTCGGGCCGCGCGACCTCCGACGACCCAAATCGTGCGCAGATCCGGTCCCTGAGGTCACCGCGACCCAGATCTGGGCTGCGCAACCTCCGGCGACCCAAATCAAGCGATCGGGATCGCGCGATCTGGTCGCGACGATCTGGTTGCGGCGACCCTCGCCGGCCGCCTGCCTCTCGCCGGACCGCCTACCCCTTGCCAAACCCTTGCCGGACCGCCTGCCCCTTGCCAGACCCTTGCCGGACCGCCTGCCCCTCGCCGGCGGTAACCAGCCAATTCTCTCTTTTTTTTTTTTTTTTTTTTTAATGACAAAAGTCTTTTACACGCTAATTTGTCTAAACACCGTTTTGCTCAAACATACTTTACAATAGACTTTTACAAATACGATTTACCAAACACAATTTGCATTTCCAAAAACCCTTTTAGCTCAAAGGCCTTTACATTTTCTCAAGGACTTTCCCCAAAAGTTTTCCCAAACGCACCCTTCGTACCGCGTCAGTTGCTGGTCTGACCTAGACCCTAACAATCCGGGTTGGGTCCGAAAGTGGACAAGGCCCAATCCAATTTTGCTAAAAAGGGCCTAACTCAGTTGAGCCCACAACTACCTCACCTACGACTTTTCAGCCTAGCCTCCATTATAAACCCTTTTACTATTTCTTTCTTTCAATTTCTTTTTCTTTTTTTCTTTGCTTTTTTCTTTCCCTGCGCGGATCTTCTTCCTCTTAAACTCTCTTCCCCCCGCACCTTCACCCGAAGCTATAAAAATTCCCTCCCTGAATCCATACTCTAACAACAGCAACTTTGCTATCTATTTTCACTAGTTTCCTTTTTTTTTAATGTTAGGCTTGCCTTTCTTTTAATTTGCATACGACAGGTAATACATGACTAAACAAGAAGAAAATCGGTAACGCAAGTTATCTTGTGAGTAGAAAAGCTCACCTTTCCGTCCATTTGGTGAGGGCGCAAGAGCGAGAGAGAGGGAGCTGGAGCGAATTAAGCGATAGAGGGAGCTGAAGAGCTGAAGCGAGAGTAGCGAACAAATCGGGAGCTAGAGTGAGTGAGAGAGGGATTGAAGCGAGAGGGGGACTATGTTTGCTAAATATGTCAATGCTAGGTGTATGAAACATAGGTCCTTCTTCATGACTTCCTTTGGTAATCGACGAATGAAATATGTATATATTTCGACATGTATATTAATGAAGAATATAATATATTTATAAACTTTATTAGATAACTATTTTATGATAATATCTTGATTAAGATTATGCATAATCGAATGGCAATATATGTGCAATGTAAGTAATATCTTGAAATGTACAAATAATTTATATGAAATATCATTTATCTTTAGCATAGGATACAGATATAGATCTAAGCGTCGTCTTGAGGTGGGTGGACGAGCAAAGGAGGGGCAAAATTAGTACTTAGCATCTTCAAGTTCCATGTATCGAAGCCATGGATAGTGTTGAGAGAATGAAACGATGATTTTGTATACATGAGTTCTTAGGAGCAACAAGTGACTCGGACTCCACAATATATAACATGTTTCATTTGAATTCCTCCAGACTAGTCAAGTCCTTATGGATTTGTATTTAGATTAGATTGAAATAAATATACTAAAAGTTTTGAAATTTATTACGAAAGGATAATTAAGCTGTAAAACCTACAAAAAGAAAAATCAAGTTTTTAAACTTGTTAAATTGGTGCAATGTCATCTCTTTAACTCCATCTATTTTTGCTAACAGAAAGAGATGACGTTTGTATTTATTTATTATTATTATTATTATTTCTTCTTTCTTCTTTTTTATGTGGTGATGACGTGGCTACAAATATGAAGCATAAGCCCAAAATAATGTTGTTTTGGTCTACATCTGATTTTTTTAATCCAAATTTTATATAAATTAAACTAGAAATTAGCTTCGGTAAAAGTTAAAAATTAGCTCAATTTTTTTTTTTTTTTAAAGTTGAGAAACCCATTTTTCCTTTTTCTTTTGTAGGTATAAAATTTATACTTTCAGGGATATTTCAAGATTTAAAAGATGAAACTAGTTAGCATATGCATCTTGGGATAGGTTGTTTTTAAGATTTAAAAGATGAGGTCTTGATCTACTCTAACTAGGCATATTGATAAGCTCTTTCGTTCACTATTAATCAATAATTTCAAGAAAAAAAGGAAATTCGAAAAACTTTTCCTTAGGTGCAATTCTAATGCAGTGCAAGATTATACATTAGGACGAAATTTGCAAAATGGTCCCTTATTATATAGTTTTTCAATCTTAGTAATGACAATTTCATTCACAATATTAGTATATAGGATGGTATTTGAAGATTGTTAATTTCCCTCATGTAACTATTGTATAACGCAAAGAGAATATCAAACTGTTAAGGGATCACAGTATTTTTTTTTTTTTTGGTTATTTCCCAAAATATCATCAGTTAGTTATGTTATGAATATTTTACCCATGAACAAGCGTTAATTAATACTTTTTATTTTACCTCTCACGCGCTCCAGTTTTAAAAGTAGAATCTTTTTTTATCTCATAGAAAACTTTAAAATAAAATTTCCAATCTTGAAATATTTTCTTATTTCACGTACATGTGTCAATAATTACTCTATAGTAATTAGTAATCCAAAAATCTCATAATCAAGATGTTAAATTTACATAGATGCATCATATGCAATTTTGGTCGTATACATGTCAAACTCAGTGGTTTCTTTTCAAACTCAATCTTTTTTGTTTAAGAAATTTAGTGATTGCGCATGCTTCATTTAAAATTAATCATAATAGCCAATAGCCAATTCATGGGAACTTATAGATGCACATAATTTACATACTAAATTGAATCTGAATTTTAACTTATAGATGCACATAATTTACATACTAAATTGAATCTGAATTTTAAATTTGAATGATCTCACGAACATCCCATGGATTTCATTGTTATGCACCAATGAGTTACCTTAACATATGCCTAAATGTCGAAGAAAAGACTTTCACAGTCTTACCTTTTCCCCGTGTTATCTTAAAATTACTCTTGTGGCAAACTCTACTATATCTTAGGCCAATTTACGCAACTTTTTTCCCCTTCTTTGAAATAGCAATCAAATAATATCTTGAATTAGTTTTCACGCATTAGAGTAAGTCTATCTTTCCAATCTAGTAAAAAAAGTTCATCCATGACGAGACTAGAGGATTCATAAGAAATTATTTTTTCGAATCTAACTCAATGTAAGTGCACTAAGCAAGGAACGAACTTGAGAGTCCGCATTTGATTCAAGATGACCATATCCGTTCATGTGGGAAGATTTTGACATCTGTCTGATGCAAATGCTTATGGACTTTCATAATTTTTGGATGATTATTCTTCATTTTTTTTCTTGTCTTGGTCATATATGAGGCCAATGAATCATTAATGCGCATCACACATATAAATTCATCATAAGCTGAGCTACTAGGGTTTTGAGTTTTGTTTTCTGATTCTTTTCTAATCTATTGAACGCCATGCCTTCACCTTATTCCAGGCGCCCTTGCGAGTGATTTTTTGTTTAAAAAATTTAAATTCGCTGTCAGGTTCTTTAAATAACCGGTAATCAAGTGAATAATTAATAATTGTGCGTATCATATTTAGCTCAAACCTTTTGAGATAAATGTAGGATTAGTTGAGAATACTAAATTGGAGATTAATATGCGCATGTCATGGTTTTTTTCGGTCGAAGTGCATCTCATTGTTCAAAAGATACAAATTGCTTATCACCGTTGTCAAACGTTGAAATTAACTTACCATAGTTGCAAAAATCCTTAGGACAAAATATATACTAAAGATTATTTCTTTCATGCTTTCAGTTAGTGATTACCATCTAAAAAAATGTAAACCGCTGAACCTTGAAAATAGTATGACATCACTCCGAAATTCATTGAAACAAAACAGATTCAAATTGTTTGTTTTTCAATCATACCACTCTGCTATTCAATCAAATAGATTAACACAGCTACTGAAGCTATTCAGATTCTTCACATGCTCTAAAACAATTCATTTAATTGAGAAGTACATAATCCCATTGCTTATTCCTCCGCAACATATGCTTGGCCTCTTCGCGCTTTGCTTTTGCCCGATCGAGAACCTTGGCAAAATCCTTTTGTGCGCAAAGTTGAGGCCGAGTGACAAGACTCACAGCCATCGCCTCCGAGCAGTCTAGGGTCCATGTCTCTGGGCCACAGCCCAAGCGTCGGACATGGGGTTCATAACTAGGGTTTGTTAAGTTCAATGTAACTCAGAGGTCATTGCTCACCAAATGATCCTCTTGTGCTACATATCACACACGCCCGTCTTATAGTTCATGTGATGGTCAAGTTTATAATTTCTAGCTATTGCTGGAGTAGAGTGTCAGTAATAGTGTATGTACAAGCGACGTGCACCGTAATAATGATAATGCAACTACTGGTTGTAGTTCTTTGGTCACCAATTGTTTCTGTAATGAAAAAATTTTCCGGGTTTCTCCTTGCTTATTGACCCTAATTTGAACATTAAACAATCAAACCCTTCGTCCTAATTAACATGAAGTACTGAAAACATCTAGTCAGCTAATTATTGCGGAGAGAAATTATTTCGAGGCAGATAACGCATTTGCACTCCTCGAAACTTATAATCAACAAGGTTACAGTGTAATACCTTTTGAAAATATCAATTAACAGAATGTAGGTTTTTCTAGATTCTTATTAATAGAAAATGGTGGATATATTGCGGACGAGAGATCCTTTAGCGACAACCACGACTTGTAATTAAGCAAGCTGAGCTATCAATCAGAGGACCAGAGCTGACCTGAAGAAACTATCTCATATAAATACAATGCTAATCTGAAGTATAAAATTTGGTAAGAAAAAATCTGGTGAAAAAAATCTAATATTGTCTTATAAAGAAGGAATAATCGAATGTTACAAGAAGAATTAAATTTGTGAGTTTTAACATCAGTTTGTTTGAATTATGTAAGTCGTGCTGCATTTGATACCTTCTATGTATTTCAGAAAACCTGATAAATTACTATATGTTGTGGATGTAAACATGACATATCTTTCTCTGAGTTCAATATGAACTGAGAAAGCCTTTTTTTCAGCCAAACAAGTAAGCAAGCTTAATGGAACCAGGATGAAGTGCGTTGAAGTTAATCTTCCTGAGTAATTGGGTTGCGCTCACTTTCACCGTTGCATTTGCACCGAATCGAGGTAAATGTATTCCTCATTTCATGTAGGTCAATGCTTTTTTTTTTTTTTCGTTCAATCAAGTAGCCTGACATGATTTGGCTTTCAATCGGACCATTTTGTTACATTCCCAAACATATGAACAATGGCGTCGCAGTAATTTTTTTTTTTTTTTTTTACCACACAATCTCCATTCATACTCGTGCGGCATTTCAGCAATTAAATCAGTGAACTGGGACATAAAACAAACAACTTAATTTAATGTTCATATTGCTTCACCCAATGGAACTCGATTGATTTCAACATGGAGGAAAGAAAAAATAACTGAAGAGAGCCATATCTCCTTAGAGATAATTGGGAGGTTCTATTATTTCCAATTTGATTGCTCAACTTTTCTGAAGCACTCGAAACAAATAAAGTGGTCATTTTGGAAAGATGACTGACAATCGCGGAAATAATCACTATTCAATTTTAGGTTCGTTAAGTTTTTTTTTTTGGTCGAAATAACTGATATATTAGATGAAAAGAGAAATACAACCAGCTAGAAGTGCATCACTTAGTACAATATTCTGGAAAGGAGGAGGAGGGAACACAAGCCGCTTACCGATCGAACCGTGGCCCTATGGGCTTTGGCAGCCCGCCGCGGCGAGGTTGGCTTCTCGACAAACATGGTTAATCGAAGCATTAGGGTATTGAGAGAGCAGATCGTGGAGACTGGCGAAGAGATGTCATTCCTGCCAAGGCTGCGGCTGCTTCTATCGAAGGACCTCCACCATTAATAGGCAATCTGATTCAAACTTTACACGATGGAGATGCAGTCCCTGCTTGAGTAGATGCTGAAGAGCCCGAATCATGGCGAAGATCTCTGCTTGAAACGCCGATTGCGCAAGTACAATACTGGTAAACATGTCAGTGAGTTCGCCTTTAAAATTTCTGTAAATACAGGCTATTGCTCCTTGCCGATTGCCTGGTACAAAAGCCCCATCGATGTTGCATTTGATTGTGCCTTTATATGGTGGTTTCCATCTCTGATAAGTACTAACGTGTGATTGTGTAACCCTAGGTTTTGGGGGTTGGAGACTTTTGAAAATTCTGCACTGGGCTAGAGCATTATCCACCGCTTGGACCGGATTCGGAATTAGCTTCCTGAAGATGGCGTTGTTGCGTTGACACCATATCTCCCACAACAGGTTAGCAATCACTTCAAAATTTGGGGAAGAGCGAGGATGAGTGGCGCGAGTAGCCAACCATGCGTCCAATCTTTTCACTGAGGTGAGTGAGACAAGTATACTGATCTTTGCGTTTGTCCATATACCGCGTGTCCAGCAATAATAGAAAAATAAATGTTCAATGGTCTCGGAGTATTCTTTTCACAAAGATTACAAGTAGGGATTAGGAGAGATATGTCTGATGTATAGATTGTCTTTGGTCGCTAGGGCATTTTTGCAGGCCAACCACATAAAAACACGGATTTTAGGAGCCGTTTGCATATGCCATATCCTTTTCCACAATTGATTAGGAGGCTGATAGGAAGATGAGGCCATGGCAGGTAGGTTTTGATGTGTTGAAAGTAAGTAGTAATAGCAACTCTTAACTGTAAAAGATCCTGATGATGTGGCTGTCCAGACTAATTGATCAGAGTTGAGTGAAGGATTTATAGGGGTGTTTTGAATTGCTGCACTAACCTGTTCATTGAAGAAATTAGAAATAAGCTCATGTTTCCATGTTGCCGACAAAGAGTCTAAAAGATCAGCAACTTTAATTGGTTCCCCTACAGCTGCACATCCTTCTAATTTACCAATAGAAAGCCAATAGTCTGTTCGGATGTCAATGTGGGATCCATCTTTCACCAGCCATCGAGTTTTAGGAAGAATAGCATCCCTACCCTTTAATATGTTGTGCCACCCCCATGAAGGTCTATAGCCTGAAGTGGCATTCTGAAAAGAAGACTGTTTAAAATATAGACCTTGAACAACCGACTCCAAATTGCATTAGGTTGCTGGGCAGTACGCCACGCTTGTTTACCGAGCATCGCGAGATTGAAAGTAATTAGATCTCTGAATCCCATGCCCCCGTCTGTTTTCGATTGCTTTACCTCCGACCATTTCATCCGGTGTATGCCTGAATCACTATGCTTTTTACTCCACCAGAATGCTGATATCATGCTTTCCATTAATCTGCATAGAGACAGGGGAAGCAGAAAGAGGGACATCGCATACTGAGGTAAGGCCTGTATGACTGCTTTTAATAAAATCTCCTTGCCCCCTTTAGATAAAAAGTTTTCCTTCCAACCAGCTAATTTTGCATTCATTTTTGCCAAAATCCAGGAGAACATCTCACGTTCTGAACGCCCCCAATCTGAAGGGATGCCCAGGTACTTGCCATATCTACTCACCGCAGGTATTCGAAGTTCTCTTTGTAAAGTATCCTGTAATGACATAGGACAATTCCGACTGAAAAAGATCGCAGACTTATTCCTATTTATAAGTTGACCGGTTGCATGGCAGTACTGATTCAATAGATTAGTGAGATTTTGGCATTCGAGAGTGAAGCTTTGAGGAAGAAAACTACATCACAAGAAAAATAAATGGGATAGCCGAGGGCAAGCTCTATTGAATTGGATCCCCCGTAAGTGACCCATATTGATTGCTTGCTTGATAACTGTTGATAAAGCATTAGCCATTAAAATAAAAATGTAAGGGGATAGGGGATCACCTTGACGGATTCCTCTAGTAGGTTTAAAATATGGTAGTTGTTCTCCATTGAAGCGAATACTAAAAGAAACCGTTGTGATGCATGCCATAACCATTAGTACCCATTTATTTGTGAAGCCCAACTGTGTTAAATAAGCTGCGAGGAAGTCCCATTCGACACGATCATAGGCTTTCTGCATGTCTGTCTTGAGAATAAGGTTGAATTTTTTAGTTTTGGATCGAACTTTAAACTGGTGAAGTACTTCCTGAACAACCATAATGTTATCTTGAATCTGTCTGCCACTTACAAAAGCTGCTTGTTCTGGATTGATCAGTCTAGGGAGCCAACACTTCAATCTGTTTGCCATAACTTTAGCTATAATCTTGTATGCAAAGTTACAGAGACTAATAGGACGATACTGATCAATGCTTTCAGGGCGATGAACTTTAGGGACCAAGGTCAAAATCGTTTGGTTTAAGTTTGGATGCATGTGACCAGATTCAAAAAGTCTTGCACGCTTTGACAATTATTTGTTTGATGATGTTCCAAAGTGATGCCTATAGAAGAGACCATTGAGGCCGTCTGGTCCAGGAGCCTTGGAAGCACCCAACTGAAAGGTAGCTTGGTATACCTCCTCTTCTATTACTGTACTCATGAGGTGATCATTCATTTGTGAAGTAACTATTGCTGGACACTGGAGGAGGAATGGAATAAAATCTCTATGACCCACAGATTGATAAAATCGGGTAAAAAAACCCATAGACATTGTTTTAAGCTGTTCTGGCTCTCTATGCCAGTTCTGGTCTTCATCTTTAAGTAAGCAAATTATGTTTCTCTGTCTCCTTTGCACTGTACAAGCATGAAAAAATTTTGAGTTCTTGTCCCCCATGTTAACCAGCTTAAGCCTTGAACGCATCACCTGCACTGCTCTTCCTGATTCCACATTTGCTGAATTTCATTTCGAATTGTAGTGGCTAACTCTTTATCTCCCCTTTGATAGGATTTTCGATTTATAATGGTCTAAAGCTGTTGTTGTAGTTGCATAATACGCTACTTGGCATTACTGAAGTGAGACCGACTCCAGCTAGTTAACTTATGAGATACTGCTTGCAATTTGGATGATAATGAGGAGTGGTTTCTCTCCCATACTGCTTGAACTATTTCAGTACATTCAATATGTTGACTCCAGTAAGCTTCATAATGGAATCTCTTTTGTGGCTTGACAGGCAAATAATGAGTGTGCAACACAAGTGGGCAGTGATCCGAGCCAATCGATGGTAAAGCAAACACTGTGGAAGATGGGTATGTGAAACTCCAATCCAGAGAGCAAAATGCATGATCTAGCTTCCCCTTCACTAACTCATCCCCGTCTCGATTGTTAGACCAGGTGAACTCGCAACCTTGACTATCCAACTCTATTAAAGCACAATCATCGAGTAACTTTCGAAATGATGTCATTATGGAATAATTAGCTGGTCTTCTTCCCATCTTCTCCTAAGGGTATTGGAAGTCATTGAAATCCCTGATACATATCCACGGTAAGTTAGTTGTTGCATGAATTATCCAGATCGTATTCCAAAATTCCTGCCTAGGAAGGAAAAAGCAGGAGCATGTAGACAGTAACTTGCATGGAGATTGAGGTCCGAGTATCCATAACTAACATATTTACAAAATTCTAACTCGAAGAAAGAACTGTAATGTCAAACAGTGTCATTCCAAAACACCGCAAGACCTCCAGATAAGCCTACAGGATTCCTCAAAAAGGAGTGAGAGAACAAAAAACGACGCTGTAAGTTCTTCAAAACTGATTCTGCATTTTTCGTTTCCATTAAGAACACAAGATCAGGCCTTTCAGAGGCTACCAAAGCCTTTAAGGCTTGAATTTTCAGGGGAGTGCCCAACCCTTGACAATTCCAACTTAACATTTTCATTTGGACTGCGGGGGCTGTTGAGGGCCAGCCCGCCAAAGCCCAAGAAGAGTGATCATCAACCTCAAAAACAGGGGTTTCCATTAAATGGGATTCATCCAACTCAGATATATGATTTGTTCGAATCTCATAAGGGGAGTATTGTTTAGGTTTCTTACTGGAGCCCACTCCTATCTGTGATCTGGGAGATTTGTGTTTTTTCTGTTGCGGGAAGTCGGTGGATGAATTTTAAATACCCTTTAACTTTGCATCTGCAGGGACCAAGTCAGTGGTTCTGGGGGTTAAATCAGCAGGCATGTGTGGGATAATAGGGAAGGGATAGGGATCTCGTGAGCAAGAGCTATTGGAGGTAAAGCTGGAAGAGGGGGTGTATAGTGGGGGAGTTTCTGTGTATGGTCTCTTCCATGGGTTCTAAATGTGGTAGAGGATTGTAAAAGGCATCCCAATAGGGACTGTGCTGTTTGGTCTCTGCCCGCAGCCAAGCTCCATATACCATTGTTTCACGTCCCTCAAATTGTGATTCCTCATAAGGGTAATCCTTGCATGATGCTGCATAATGTCATAATTTCCCACATGAGTAACAATAGTGGGGTAGTCTCTCATATCGAAAATCAAGCCGTAGGGGTTTTCCAAAGAATGCTAATGAGCTTCCCGACTTTAATGGTTGTTGCGAGTCAATTTCGATGCGAATTCTCCTGCATGTATCATGTTTGACTTCCAACACACTACCCGCTTGCCGTCTGCCGACTTAAAAGTTGTGGAGTGTTCCATTCCAGAGGTAATCCTATGACATGAACCCAGAATGGACATTTGGAGAAATCATAACAATGTAAAGGGGTATTTGGTTTCCAGGGTCGTAAATTAACTAGATGACCAGAGAACAACCAGGGGGTTCCATCTAATACTCTTTGTTTTTCTGTTTAAGTTCGAAATTTGATTATGTAGAGGCCATCATTGCTAGAAGATATATCCACATGATCAACACGCCATGCTTTCTTCATTGCAACTAGAAAAGCAGGTAAATTGATAGTAGGGTTTGTAAAGATATTACCAACCAAGATGAGTCGACACTCTTTAATATTGCCTGTTGCTTGTATATCTTCCTAGACTTCCAATTCTTGTTCCGCACAGAGCCGTCCGAGTCGGTGACACAATGAAGCGATGCGAGATGAGTCATCTTTATCATCCATAGCCATGGCGTAATTGGCAAGAGAGATGTAGATTAATGGAGAGGGACCCATACCGGAGCACAAAGATTCAAGGGTTGCATGTCAAGGATCGGCCACATGCAAATGGAAAATCTTCGGAATTATACTGTAGACATTCCAAGAAGAAACATCCTGTGGCTATGGTGAAAGAAGGTGAAGCGAGAGAATTCCAGTCACAACTATTGAATTGAGAGTGAAAAGAAGTGAAGACAAATGAAGAGGAAAAAGAGTTGTTTTGCTGAGGACCTGGAAAAGATGATTAGAAATAAAACTCGAACATAACGCGAGAGAGAACTCTAGCATAAGCGAGAGAGAACTGCCAACAGGAGTTTGGGTCTTTCATTTGGTTCGTTAAGTTAATATCAAGAAATTGTGGAAAATTGAACTAATTGAACTAAATCAAACAAAAATACAAAGGAAACATAAATTGTAGGGAAAGTCACAATGGAAAATAGAGATGTTTGATATGCTATCTTTGTGTGTCTTTCTTCTCCTTTTGTTACAACTTATACGTACTTACAAATAACTGCTTACTCACCATACACTAACAGGAATTTAAATAGCAATGACTACTCGCCTTTGCAAGTAATCATCATATTCTGGCCTTTACTTGGAATTGTGAAATGACTTTGTTACTTTCTATCATCTCCATGCTTTCAATTTACTTCTTCAATTCTTCTTGAAAAGAACAATTAGGCCTTGTTTGGTAACCGGTCAAATAGTAAAAATTTATATTCTTTTGTTCTTGGGAGTAGTTTTGGAACAGAATCATGTTTGATAAAAATATTGTTCTCAGAACAAATTTCTATTTTATTGTTCCCGTAAGTAAATTTGAAACAGAATCAAGAATAAAAAAAAAGTCGATTCTTATTTCCAAGGACAATTCTAGAATCAAGCCTACATTTTCTCTTTTTTTTTTTTTTCTTGTTCTTCTTTCCTTGTCTTCTTCTTCATCTATTGCCATTGCCACGATTGCCGTTCGCCACTCACCGCCGCCAATTGCCGGCAACTGGTCCATCGAGCTCGCCGGAGGTTCGCCAAGCCAAGGCGACGCCCCGTGAGCTTGCCAGGCAAGCCTAGCCACTAGTGAAGTTGAGCCTCGCTTGTGGCCAAGTGAGCCTTGCCCAACCCCGACGAGGTTCGCTTGGCATGGTGAGGCCGCCGCCTAGCCGCCGGTGAGGCTCGGCTAACGAGGGTTGGCGATATCCTGTGAGGTCGCCAGCCCTCGTCTAGTTGATTGCCAGTCATCACAAGGCTGGTGACTGACCACTTGAAGAAGAAGAATAGGAGAAAGAAATGAAAAAAGAAATGAAGAAAAATTAAAAAAAATTAAAAAAATTATTTAAAAATTAAAAGAAAATGATTTGAAGTAGAAATTTTGTGCATGGTTACCAAACACAATTCTATTTCAGGAATTGAAATTTTGGACAGTTACCAAATGACTTAAAATGCTTAGAAATTGTTCTCGGGAACATAATGAAAAAAAAATCATTACTGATTAGAAATTATTCCCGAGAACAAAATCATTACTAAATGCGCCTTTATTAGTATTCACTAGATGTTACCCCAAAATGAACTCAAGCACCATGCACAAAATCATTAAAGGGCCTTGAAGACCTCATACTAAACATATGAAGTTTATATGTTTTATGTATTAAAATTGAATTATTTTTTATTGTCAATTTTTCAGAGTTGGTTTGGTTGATAAGATGTCAAGGGATTTTTGGCACAGGATTTAGAGATGATCAATTAAACCATGCCTTGCAAATTGTTCTGTGATTAGGATCAACAACACAATTTAAAGACTTAAACTTAATTGATTTATGAAATTTACATATTATTTTATAAATTTTAAGATAATTCAACTTTTTGGCTCATATATCGAAAAGAAAAATCCTGCTTTTGCTCTTCTTAGTTTCAACTGGTCCGGGGATGATACAAGTGGAACAATCCGTCAACAACTGATAGAATCTCTAGAAAATTCTGTCTTGAAGAGTCAGAGGTCACCATCAAACCAGTCCTGGACGACTCTACTATAGTTTAGTTGACTCCACCGAAATTCCATGCGCACTAAACTGATAAATCAGCAAAGTGAAAATGTTTTTGTCTTCAATTTGTGGATTATAAAATGTTAGTGGCAGGCGGTCGGGAGGGTTCCGCCGGTGTAGGAGCCAACCACGCCTTTTTCTTCAGTCAGATTATTTAAGTATTTAAATAAAAAATATCAATTTGCTAACTGGACAAGCGGAGTTCCATTTTGATTGGACGGTTGCTAGGGGCAAGAGAATCCCAATTTGGAGGCTCATTATTTGGTCCATTTCACTAAGTTGTGAAGGACTAAACAATATATAGAACTTTGATCTTGTTGTGACAAAGAGGAGTGGTGGGGTTTTTCTTTTGAAAGTTTGATGGTTGCGGTGCATTTGACCCTTGGCCTTTTCCTTTCCTGGAGTTTTGCTGTCCCTATTAGATTTTGTCAAATGATTCTGAAGGTGCTTTCGTGATACTAATTTGGCAACTTTTTCTCATATTTTTGGGATATTTTTCTGAAGAAAGTTGCTCTATTGAAAAGCAAGAGTTCAATTTCTGATATGCAATTGGATTTATTTTTTTTAGTTAATTACCATGGATAAACAGTGAATGAAAGTACTTAACAAGGGTCGATAATCCTCGAGTAATGAATTGGACTAAGAAAAGAAAGTTTGGAAACTCAAAGTTACACTTCAGAAGGACCAAAAGGTGAACTTAAAATTTTCACACCAAAAGTTTAGAATAAATTAGTTATAATTTATGGAATTGTCTCAAACAAAATTGACTCTTAAAATCTCTAAATGTTCAATTAATTCTTTTGATTTAATAAAATGTAAATAGAATTTCATCATCTCTATCAATTGGACCTTGACCACATTCATATAATGTATACATGTGAATCCAAATGGATATGCTGACCAAGTCGAATGTGAATTTCTCTTAATGATCTCTCCAAGTGAAGGTATCTTACTTCTGCTATGTGATCAAACTAGTGATATTAGAGTAGACGGTTGTTGGTAGGCCACTTTTGATGTGCATCAACATTTTTAAGTTTGAGCTCATTAATGTATCAAACTAGAATAATCTTCATTTAAAAGTTTAAGCCAATAATTATTGTTTAACTAGAACATATTAACTGTTTCACTTTACACCACACGTCCGATGTGAAACTTTTTTGGCTAAACACCCTCAAACGTGTGCTTAAAAAAACCCCTCCCTCACTTGTGAGCCATCTCAATATGAATCTCCACTTTAGCTCGGCCTGATATGGTAGATGTTGGTGAGCAAAACATCTACCCTTCACTCTGCTTGGTGACCTTCCTAAGTGAAAATATCAAGATTTTTATTGCCAGAACCAATAATTTGTTACTATCATCATGGATCATGTCTCATAACATCATAAAACTAAATATAGGATCTAAACTTGAAACTATTGTTTATGGGTGATTTGCGAATGTTAGGATGCATATATATACATGAGGAATATACGAAGAGGAGAAGAAACGATAAATAAGCTTGATCTTAGTGACTGAACTACAAGACGCATTGGACTAGGCCAAGCTCCATGCAATCTACCTCAAGAGCACGGTCAACTGACTACTCAAGTTGGCCAAGTACTTGTCAAGTTCAAGAAGCTCAAGCATCGAATTTCAAGAAAGATGGGATTGTCAAATTTCATGCCTTCGGAATATCCAGTTAAATATTCCATGCCGTTTTGGAAGCCTTTTCTAACACACACACACACACACACACACACACACATATATATATATATTGCATAATGAACGTTAATTCTATCAGTGGAGGGCCGAATCCTAGAAGTCAAATATATGATCATAGTACCAAGGTCCACAGAGGATACATGATCTTGAAAAGCAAAAAGGTTGGAGAGGACACTCAGTGGCTATCAAATGTTGGAGATTTGGTCAAATTCCGGCTGTCACATAAGCCGTTCGTTGGGTGACGGTAGTAGGTCGGGCGGTTTTTTAATTGACTCTTGCACTAACCCTTTAATGTCCTTCTACTGTTGCCTATAATTACATTTATCAGAAATATCAGTAGCTTGGATATGTAATTATCACCTCAAAATGTAAATCAGATACCACAAAATTCTCCAATTGTCTAAGGACTCTTGTGGGATACATATGTTGTCCAATCATTTTCACAAAATTCATTTTTCTCACCGTATTGGTTTTGACGGCTATTTGAATACTGCTAATAGAACAACCTATATGTTTTACGAAACTGTTTGTTTAATGTCATTCAATGTGTTATGCGGTCTTATAATTCTTATACATATATCCCATTTACATTCTTTTCTAATAGTCGAACTAGTGGCTGCGCACCTGTTTTTATGGGTTGAGAGAACAAATCATATTTGGCCAACGGTTTACAGCATATCTTTTGCATCATCAATCTTGGCTAGAATTTCCATTCAGTACCAATACATCAATCTAAGATAGCTCAACTTTATTAAGAAGAATATGCGAATCCATCAAAAAGTTTCTTAGGAAGGAATAGCTTCATATAATCACAACATGCACGCAATACTCAAATGGATCTCCTCTATTTTACTAACCCAGACATCTACTAATCTTTTTGTGCAATTAAATCTTAATAATTCTTTTGAAGAATGAGATTTTCTGCCTCTTTGGTACAATTTCAAGCATAATCTTTCCGAAAGGAGCTATGATAGCTCCGTCAACTGTCTTTGGCAATCAAGAAAAGGCATACGTGACAGTGGAAAAGATGCCACATGCTTGCAATTAGCTAATAGTAATATATGCTTCTTTTTAAATTGGTTTTTGGTGAGGGACTTTACACTCTCTTGGCAGTTCTTTCCAGATCCTATTTTCAATCTATTGTCTAGAATAAAAAAGCAAGTGTTAAGTCTTAAAAGTGAAAGCTAAAAGCTGAAGGAGAGGCCGTGTAAAAAGAAGAGAGAGAGTAGCTAATCCTATGGATGTCTTAGAAATTGCCACCATCTCTGTAACATAGAAACCAACAATTTATCCATCAGTTTTTTTTGGTTGAAAATGTAAATATCATAGAGCAACTTAAGTACGATAGTTTAGGGGCATCCCTCAACATTACAATTAGAGCTAATAATTTAAAAAGATCAAGATTGGAACTCACCACATAATAGCCAGTACAACATTTGTCGTGGAAAGTCTAATTTTTCAATGGAGTGAAGCTCTACCTCTTATATTTTTACACACCTTGGCAAAAATAATATGGATCTTAGTTGACTTGTTTTGAAATTGTCTACGGTTGTGCTTCATCCAAATGTAATATATGGTTGCTAGGGAAAAAAACCTTGAGAAGTCTCGGTGCGAAATAATTGCCCTTTGTTACCCTAATCATCCATTGAAGTTCCTCATTCCATCCTTCTAAAAAATGCCTAATCCCACATTGCGCAAAGATACTCACCAAATGCTGCTTGTCCATTCACACTGGAAGAATAGATGTGCTCTATCTTCTACATTAGCTTTGCAAAAGTTATACTGGATGTCAACAAGGTCATCCATCATTCTATGATATATGTTGTCTGTAATCTATCTCTATAAACTAGCCAATCAATAAAATTGTGTTTGCTAATGCCATTGCTCCAAATTAGGTTGTACCACTCTAGAACCGGACCCCATGTCTGAGTTCATCATATATGTCATAGCAACAATACCTTGAGTTAGATATAACTGAGGTTAGAATAGGTCACAATTTGAAGAGACATCGCCAACAAACCATACTACTTATGTTGAATTGCATAATTGGAGTGCCTCTACATTTTGTGTTGTGAACCCAAATGCTCCAAAGGGGAGAGGATGTATGATTGATGAGGCTATACATCGCGTGGCCTAACAAAACTTTGTTCCATATGTTCACCTTGGGCAATCCTAATCCTCCTTCCCTTTTAGGTGAGCAAATTACTTGCCATGTAACCCGGTGCGATCCATGATTTCTTGTAGAACCAAATCATAAGAAATGTCAAATCCTTTTCTCAACCTCATACATCATTTGCTTTGGAAGTAAGAACATTTGCATCCAATAGGTGCAAATGGAGACAAGGACTGATTTAGTTAGCTGTAACGCTGCATAACTCATATGCTTCATGCCCCAACTTTCAATTTTCTTTAAGATCTCGTTAGTACTATAGTATGTGTGAGTGACTCTTCTAGTAACAAAGGGAACACCCATTAATAAGGAGGGTACCTGTGGAAAGAGGCTTGTGGTCCAGTATAAGGAGCTTTTCATCCTTGTTCAATCTAGAAAGAGATTTGGCATTTGTCAAGATTAAACCGTAGTTTTGTGATAGTAGCGAATTCTTCAAGAGCATCTACGAGGCAAAAGATGAAGTCTACATCTCCATAAGCAGATAAGAACAAGTCATCTATGAAGCATAAGTGAGTAATCCTTTGTATTTTGCAGTGCCAATGATATTTGAAAGTAGATGTAGCAACTTCGTACTAACAGTCTATTGAAAATTTCCATAACCAGGACAAAGAGGTATAGAGAAAGAATAGTAATTTTGTTGCAGTCATTTGAGCTATTGATATAGCCAACCTATATTCCATTAAAGTTCATTGTAAGCCTTGGATTAGTGATGCCCTTGGTTATCAAATCAACCAAGTACTAAGGTATATTCAAGGCTTTTAGGACCTTGATGACTGCACCCCATTTAATCATGTCATAGGCTTTCATGAGATCAATCTTTATGGCCAAACGTTTACTTTGTCCTCCTTATGGTAGTTGTGTAATAGATCTTGGCACAACAGGATATTCTCTAAGACATGTCGTTCAGTGATAAAAACAATTTAGCTGAGGCCAACGATCGAAGGAAGCATACAACATATATATTCTGCAAGTAGTTTAGCTATAATCTTGTATAGGACATTGCAGCATGAAATGGGTCTGAACTCCTTAAGGCAGGATAAATTTTGAACCTTCAGGACAATAGTAGTAGAATTCTAAAAACTTAATAGTATTAAAAGCGCATCCATCTTTTGCATATATTTTTTTTAATGCCTCCTAATAGATGATTTGAAGACTTTGAACCTCGCAAGACGTGTTTGACATAACTAGAGCTATTTTTTATATTTGAAAGTTCTTCCTTCTAAAATAAATTATGGCCCGCAACATTTGCTCCGAACTTTATGAAGTTCTTTTAGATTAAAGATGAACACTATTACTCATAAATTAGATTATTTCAAAGCTCTAAACCTCTTAGGACCAAGATCAAGCATTCGACCTCATTGAAACTAAACTTTCTTGAAATAGAAAATGTGGACAAGTTCAGTATTCAAATAAGACAATATCGCATCTTTCAATATAGCAACACTTTTGTAAAATGGGCAACCGATAGTAAGCCAGAATTTCCCTTACTGAGTATTCATAATAAGTGCCCTTAAAACACTCTTTAGCACTACTCATATTCTTGCGGAAATTTACACAATACACTAGTATGGCAAATGCCATATGTCAATAAACAAAAGACGACCCTATATTACATGTGTTATATTGTCATTTGTCAGGCCTTGTTAATGTTGGAATATATCCGTAGTGGATTTTTTTGATAGTTAAACTTTATCTAAATATTTAACGATTTCACTTAAATGTGTTGAGGATCACATCTTAATCATGTTGATACTTAGTTTTGATTGTACAAGCATTTGAGCTAAATTTCACAAAAGTGTGTAAATCTACAAAAGAAAGAGTTTGAAAGCATAATCTTGGTTCTGCAAAACAATCAGACCTAATCAACGGGCACTTTTCATATATAGATTCGAAGATCATTGGAGTTTCTAAATTGAAGACCCATCTCAAAACAGAAAGGTACGACATTCCAAGATTATTTAGCCTAATTCGCTCAAGAAATTGGTGAGATGGCATGACGAAAACTTTGCCATTAATAAAAGATAACCAATATAAAATTTGATTAATAGCCTAGTTTGAGGGAAGATTATACACATGTTTTTAAGAAATTTTTGCCAAGATTTTTATGGAGAGAATTAGATGACATAATGCCTACTTGATTCATGTGAAACATTCGAAGTGGAGCTTTATAAATTGGAGAAAACTTGGCCAAAAGTCATACAGTCAAAAGGGGAAGCAACAAGTTAGGGTGAGCATCAGTCTAGGGTTGATCCTAGACCGACCTTGGACTGGCTCAACCCAGCCGGTCTTTGTCTAGTTCCAAAGGGCACTAGGTTAATCCTTAGTCCTAGGACCTCAAGACCTTGTACTGTGCGAGTTGATCCTTGGTCATAGGAGTTTAGGGTTGGTCTAACCGGACCAACCCTATACATTTTATATATTATATAATATATATTAGATGTATCCTATATTAGATATCTAATATATTATATATTATAAGTGTTTGTCTACTCTAAACCCTAGCACCTCTCCCCAAATTCTCTTCTCAACTCAGTTTGCTGTGTAAATTATAAAGTAGAACGAAACCTAACCCTAATTTGACCAAGAAAAGAAAGAAACCTTCTTCACTCGCCTCGCTTGCTTGCTCACCTCGCGGCTAGCCTCTCTTAACTCGCCTTGCCACTCGCCTTGAATATTCTTTTTTTTTTTTGGTTCGTTGTTTTGGAGCAAGTGCACATTTCTATTTTATCTTATCTTATATTTATGTTTGATATATATTGGTGTTCATAGTTTCGTTGCTCAATGTAGCATGGTTGATGAGTATGTAATTTGTAATATTATGTTTGTTCTTTTAAGGAAAACAAAAAATGAAATAATAAATAATCGGATGGACCCCAGTTGACCATGGAATCAGACCCAACCCATAGGTCGTACGAGATCACAACATAATTTTGTAGAACTCAATATGTATTAACAATTGTTTATATCCATTCTCTTACATGATGTATTCTGAAATGAACATATTCAGACAACATTAAGCTGTTTCCTTTAAGTGCTTGCTTAAGTAAAAAAATGCAATTGGGAAATGTGTGAAGATGGACTTCTGGTGTGAAGTACATAAAATTAACGCATTTCATTTGGTGTTACTATCTTGAAACACGAATCTTGTGTTTTTGACTAGCAAAAGAATTTGACTTATTTGACGAAATGAATTTAAGCAGTTGTAAGATGGGGGAGATATAATTCAAAATTTTAAAATCTACAAGAAATTTGTTTGTTATGTGGGTATGGTCATTATCCATCTTTACCACTAATAGATATTACTAGAATATTGGGCAAAGTTTGAAATTGAAGATGATGTTAAGTTTGCTTTGTTGTAAGAGATGATAGTGCCTAACAAAAATTTTCCTTGAAAGAACAAACATACTATTTCAAACATATGAATATAAATTTTGTATCGTTATCTAACACATATTTTTGCTCAGAACTTTGTCCGGAGAATAGAAGTAGAAAAATTTAGGGTTAATACCCTGAAAAACCTCAAACCGGTACATTTGTGACAAATTTACCATTTTTTTGATTATGAAAAACCCCAAACTGGTATACCTATGACAAATTTACCCCGACTTATCATAAAAATAACCCTAAACTGGTACATTTATGACAAATTTACCCCAAACTAATTTATTCGACCACAAAAAAACTCCAAATTGATAAATTTGTGATAAATATATCCTCCGCTAAATTGGATTAATACTACAAAAAAATCACAAAAATTGTAAACTGTGACAAATGGAGTGTGAAATCCCAAATTTGTATACTAGTCAACTGTCACGTGTCATTGAATTTAATAATTTGACAGTAAAATTTAACAAAAACTAATAGAGGGTAAATTTGTCACAAGTATATCAGTTTGGGGTAAATTTGTTAAATGTATACCAGTTTTTGGTTTTTGATGGTAAAAAAAATAGTTTAAGATAAATTTGTCATAGGTGTACCAGTTTATGGTTTTTCAGGGTATTAACCCAAAAATTTATTTCTGGAACAAAAATTGTTATTTAGAACAGATTTTCCAACTGAAATGTCCTTTAAATATGACTCATTGCCCGAACCTGTTAAAAGCGAATATTGAGTCACGATTACCACTGCTAGAGAAGTTTTCTGTTAATAAATCTAGATTTACTAAGAATGGTCTACTAAACAGTACACAAAGTGATGCGACAGAGTTTTGTCGGATACTATATATGAACCACCCATTTACTTAAATGCTATCATCGCCTCACAACTTAACAAATGAATTTTAGTATACCAAGCATAATTTTTTATTTTATGAGTTTTGTAAATGTACTCTTGGGACACTCTCATTAAGAAACTAAATTAAGTATACTTGATCGGTGACTCAAAAACATTTCGGCAAGACGATCCTTTTTTTATTAGCAATGAAACAAAAGAATCTAATGTGCCTTTTGGGCGGCTAAGCACGCACATTCTAAACCAATTTTAAAAGCTTAATGTGACAACCATCGAGAGATTAAGGGTCAAACAACAAAGGACAGAGACCTTTGGTATTTCACTTGAATTTGTCGACCAAAGATAAAGGTACGAGCTTGCACACGAGCCGTCAACATTTGCACTTTTCTCCTCCAAGTGGAGAGTAAAGAGAAACCCTAAATGTTTGGTGCATGTGGATTGTGGTGGCCTCATCATATGGTCATTTATATGCTAAGCCCTTCATCTCTTGATATTTCCTCCTTATTATAAGGAGGGTCACTTTAACAAGTGTTCTAAATAATTTATCAAAACAACTAGGATACACATTTAATTAGTTCATGAGAAAAGTTGCACGATCAGTTCTAAACCTACTGTGTGAAAATCAATCAAGTCACAAACCTTTTAATTGGATCAATATATTCTTAAACCTTCAAAGGAAAGTGAAATTAAATCTTCTTGGTCATGTCTCAACCGATCCATAATATATCATCGAGGACTCTTCTCTTAATTAAGTCAGACGAAGCATTTGATCATTTCAACGTGTGCTTGAACCTGACGTATCCTTCTCGCAACCTAATTCCATGGTAGGGTGGTAATTATTAGCCATACTTTGTGGTTACCATGTAAGCACTCAAAATAATTTTCGAAACAGTTGAACGAGGTCAACCAAGAACAGTCGTTGTCATATTACATGCATAATTCAAAACTACAATAGTTTTCTTCACCACAATCGAAAGGTCAAAGCGAGCAGTGGCCTATTTTTAGTTGGAAATTTTACAATGGTATGTTAAAATCAACAAAGTTGGCGGGACTTCCTGTCCATTCGGGTCTTCGTAAATATTAGAAGTGGCAATTATCACCATCCACTAAGAAGAACCAAAATGAAGTCCACGTACGTAGTTTTATATGTAATTGGGTCAGTGGTTAAGATTCTCAAAAAGTCACTTTCTCAGGCCTATAAATAGCAATGCGGAGTTCAAGTGCTTCTCATTCGGTCGACTATATTCTGTCTTACCTATTTCTTCTCAGTGCTTGCTTCAAAGTAGAAAATCAAACTTCCTTTTCCACACTTCTCTGGCTATGGCTGATCTCCAAATCATATCAATATTTGTGATCATTTTCACCTTCATTGCGTTCGATGCAATTCTAACTTCCGAGGGAAGGTCAATAAAATCGGCATGGGAGGACGAACTCCGTGCAATTAATTTCGACCAAATGGACAAGCAAGCATCACAATTTCTCCCGCTGAGTCAGTCTCCTACGAACGATGATCATTTTGATGAGGGGGAGGAGATGGTTCCTTCGCCTATAGCACATGATCAGGCGGCCAGTTTGGGCGAGTCAGAAGCAGTGTACAAGGATGATTTCCGCCCCACAGCCCCTGGGAGCAGCCCCGGATTGGGCCATTCTTTCACTGGCTTAAAGAAGGAAGCTGTTCGACCGAAAGTTCCGAGTGGTGATGAGGAAAGGCTAATCGTTGCGGGTCTACCAAATGATTTCGAAGGCACAAGACCGGGTCACAGCCCCGGTGTCGGCCATGATTTTCAGAATGAGGAACCAAAAGCCTAAATACTTCAAAATAGAAAGTCAAAGCTGTGTTATGTAAGTCTAGTCAATTCTGCTTCAGTTAGGTCTTATGTCCCGAAATCTTATTCTTCAGTTCCTCCGGACATGGTTCTGCTTGGTGTGTGTAAAATTATCTGTCAATTTGGTATTGAACTATATAATTATTTAATGAAAAATAACTAGGTTTCTTTAGAAATTACCCGCTATATCATACACGTTGGATGTTGTATGATATTCCAGTTTTCCGTTGTACTACTTTCTTCTCGATCTTCCCAATGTTATGTTGAGGCCAGGAGAAGTATTAAGACGGAAGTTTTTTGTGTTATATTCAGATTTTAAATGGGAAATAACCACATGAATGATGGGCAGAGATTTAACATAAAAATGGCTAAACCTCGTACAGAAAACGACATTGACCACTTTTGACTTGGAAGTTGCATAAGGTATACTGTACCAATTTTTATATGTTTCTGGAAAGAACTTAAATATTGAAACTGGCCTACGTCATCTATTCTTTCAGAGTTCTCTTTGCATATAACTAGTGCCCTACAAATGTATGATAGAACATGAATGTATCCAAATCAAATTGGTGATAATAGACGGGAATACACACCGAATAGTGATAGCAGCGAAATGATGTAAAGGAAAAAAAGGAAGCACATTAATTGAACTTGTGAGCGATGCTTTGACCATATACAAAATCTATTTACACAGTAAAGCGAACCCAAAATAGATAGTCTTAACCTCAAACTTAGACCAATAAATTCCATAAAAAGCCTATATGGGTTATGGTAAGTTTTAAGTGCCGTGACTTCTTCGGAAAGTGGTCTCATCCATATTTTTTTTTTTATGACCATCTCTTTTACTCAAGCCGCCACCCTCTCGCCGGTCATAGGCACGCTTTTGTTTACTCAATCATTGCTTGTTAACTTGAGTTTAGAAAGTTTGGAATACGGACACTTAACTTAGTCGTTATAATTGGCCGACAACTTATTTATCATCGTTCTAAAAACAAATGATAACAAAACAAGGAAATAAAATAGACAATCAATTTATGTGATTCAGTTAGTAGGACCTATTCCTCGGAGGAGAGAGCAACACATGATTTTATTATAAATTAAGTGATAAACTCGAGATCACAACAATACTCGAGACAGTCAAACACACTTAGTGTGCCCTAGCTCCCAATTATATTCTCACAGTATTTAGCACTCATAATTCCTCGAGAAACAATCTTTCAATCTCACAAAATAATTCACAAATCTTACCCACAAGATTTTGCTTGACTTGAATACTTAAAGCTCCTCTTGGACTGCTTCAGAGTGTAATTCACAAAGAAGTCGTCTCCTGGATGCTCTTCACAAAGAAAATATACCTTATATAATAAAAAAATTTGGATCCAATATAGGAAACCCATATAAATTGGGAGGCCTACTTGGATGGAGTTTCCTTTATGGGTTCAATTTTCAGAAAAATTTTCAACATCTTCATATTGGTTTGTTGTTTGAGTCAAGTCATAATCGTTTTGCTGGAATTCAAACTTCACTACTACTCTTCCCACATCCTCTCATGGGATCAACCACGAGAGAAAACTTTCAAGTCCAAGGCCAAGTCAGGCCGAAACATCACTATAACTAAGGGTCTCATTAAAACAAAACTCCATCTCCACCTTTCGTTACTCCATAAGGATTCTCGAACATAACCTCCTTGACCATAGACATCCTCAACCACAAACACCAGGTGGCCTGTGTAGTCTCGATAGATACAAGCAATTGCTCTATTTCATGTTCCCTCGGTAAAAGATTTGCCAATGTTGATTTTGGGAGTACATGGTTATCGCGACCAAAATTTTCGGGGTGAAAACCACCTAGGGTTTGACTAATGAATTATTAAGCCTAGACTTAACTCGGGCTCTCCCAAGCCCATACCAATTCGCGACTTAGGTTCAAGTTCTTAACATACAATTGATTTTCAATTAGGAATCGCCACTAATCTATTTTTGGTGGGTCAATTAGAAACCCAAGTAAAGTAACGGGAGTTTTACTTTACTCCTACGAACCAGAGACTAAGGGTATGGGGACTTGGTTACGCTAGATTTCTTTAACGCCATTTCGGTACCTTTCTTTTTATTTTGAAAAATGTATAGCAAAAAGTTTGGATTGATTTTAAATTTATTTCCATAACATGTGAGGTGATCATGCGAGTGTACAAACCACCAATTTAACACCCAAATAAACAATAAATAAATAAATTGCAACAACTTACCTCAAAGCAACGAAAGCATCTGCAATGTTAAATTAAAATCCACATCAACAACCCTAGATATGGTTTCTAATTAACACGCAATTTCTTTTTTATTTTCACTTAATTAATGAAAATCATGCAATATGCAATGCAGTATTAACTAAATGATCTAATTCTAATGACATGCAATTTCTAATCAAATGGACTTAGCAACAATCACTAAATGGCATGCATTTCATGAATCTAATCCTAATGACATGCACATGACTTTTTTTATTTTCTTTTTTCTTAAAAGAATGCAATCTATCCTAAAGATTGAAACTAATTTATTCTAAGACACTTTTTGTATTTTTTTTTATGAAATTCAAAATTAGAAAAATGTAAAAAATTATCTAACTAAATTAAGATTTTATCCAACTTATATTAAGAACCCTAATTAAGACCAAGATATTATCTTAACTTCGCAATCTCTAGCCTAAGATGCAGTCTTTCTAAATTATTCTAAATTTAAAATGAAATGTGCAAAATGATGCCCTAATTCTACATATGCATGATGATTTTTTTTAATTACTTTAAAATGTCAAATAATTAAACATGCAATTTAAGCTAATGAAACAAAAATCTAACATCCTAAATTTTTATATGCAGATTACCCTAAAGCATGCGATATTCTAATATGAAGCTAAACTAACTCAAACATATTTCAAGATAAAAAAATCAATCAAGATGAGACAAGCATCAAGCCATTCAGAATCATCAAAGATACCATATCCGTTGTTCAAATTTGGAAACGATATCTACTCAACTTGGTTATTTCGCTAGTAAAATCGATAAATTAATCTTAAGCCTTAAAGATTAAGATATCAATTTTATTCCCGCGTGATTAATTATTCCATCTAAAGTCTTAAAGATGGAATAAAAATTATATGCGGTTGCGAATTAGGAAACAAATCCTAATTGGGAGATATGTCTATCACTCATAAATATGCACGTTAGATACTAATAGACATATATTAGGCAGTAAAATATGCAAATATG